>NW_027453841.1:320000-545000 GCF_040206685.1 Ascaphus truei
TTTGGCATGAAGGACTACTGCACAAAATGATCAACCTGAAATTCCCAAACTACCTGATTAAGCTGACTGCAAGCTACTTGCGGGAGCACACATTCCACGTGGCTGTGCGGGAAGAGCTCTCAACAACACGCCCCATCTGCGCTGGCGTGCCACAGGGATCAGTCCTGGGACCTTTCCTTTTCAACCTCTTCATGAATGACATCCCCACAGACCTCCACAAGACTCAACTGGCACTCTACGCAGACGATGTGGCAGTCATCTCCCAGTCCTTCAGAGAGAAAGAAGTAGCTAAGAACATCCAGAAAGCACTAGACATGCTATCAACATGGTACAGCGACTGGCAAGTAGGACTGAACTCCAGCAAGACTACAGCTACACTGTTTACCAAAAAGAGGATCAAGGCACACCCGCCAATCACCCTCAACGGAGAGGCTGTCAAATGGGAGCCAAACAGCTCTTACCTAGGTGTAATCCTAGATAGCAAACTAAGCTGGAGAAACCACATTGAGAAGATTCAACAGAAGGCAACAACCAAGCTGGCAGCACTGTACCCTCTGCTGAAGACAAGGACCATGCCCATCAAGAGCAAAGTCAATGTGATCAAGGCGATCATTAGACCCACAATGACATACGCCTCCCCGGTGTGGAGTGGTTGCCACCAACATCAAAGATCATCTCTCCAAAAATTACAGAACAAGGCGCTGTGGATTGCGTCCAACGCTCCACTTCCTACAAGAATAGCAGACCTTCATAGGGAACTGGGTATCGAGATGTTAGATGAACATCTAAAGAAGCTCAACAAGAAATTCTACAAGGAACTGGACCAGAACTCAAACCCGCTGATCAAGAAGCTTGCTGCGATCTCTGCAAACCCATTTGACCGCTACCCACGACCCATCACAGCGCTGAACCTGTGAAACCAACTCAACTGTGGCAAGTAACACAGATCAAGAAGCTTCCTAAAAAGTGCGACAATACACTCAACAAGAGAACTTGGAGTAATGAGGCTCAAGCCTCGGTATCCAATATCACCACTGACAGATTTAATCTGTCAGTCAGAACAGAACGGTCAGTCTTCTCGCTGTCACTGCTCTGTGTGATCTGATCAGCTCCTAACCGGGCTCTTTGGCTTCCCTCTAATGCTCCAGTCACAGTAGTTTGCTTTTAATTAAAATACCAAGTCTGTATATGTGTATACACAATGTGTTATAGTTAAAGCACAAATTAAATATTCCATAATGTATTATGTATTTTCTAAATAAAGATGAACATCTGATGTTAGAGTAATATAACTAGACTGAACAGGGGCCTGTATTTAAAGATATCTATTAAACGTATCCTCATTCCTTATTTATTGAACTATATTACTGAATATGAAATATTAAAATTACCAATGTAAATAAACAGTATCTAATACATTTAAACATAAGCTGAACTATATCAAGACTTGTTTTTTATGTTTCAGATACAATATTAGCATTTAAGCTGACTATTTAATTATGCATTCATTGTTGCTGTGTTTTTGCATCTATTTTCCAATGCTTGTCAAACTATTTCACCATTTAGGCAGATCTGGATAAGGATATATTTCCATTGTTTCAATATGTTTTTTTTTATTATTAATATATGTATCTTCTCATACTGTTCATTCTTTTTTAAACTATAGATTTCTTATGTATCCTGAATAAGTCAGTTAGTTATTTGTAACTACAAATTGAAGAGATAGTTTCCCCAAAGCTGCACTCTATATCCCATTCTTAATAAGCCTTCACTTTTAATACTTGTTACACTATTACTATGAACAAACATTACACATGAACCTACCAATCTTTATTTTAAGTGGTGAAGAGAAAAACAGTTGTTTTTTTCCAATAGTTCACCTCCTCTAATTAATATATTATCTATAACGTATCCAATGCTGTTTTTGTTCTTTTATTATTTATAGATAAAATGCATTACATATGTATTGGAATCAATACATTAAATACTCTAATTTCTTGGAGACCATAGATTTGCCCCACAGAAATAAGTAAAATAAAATTAATACATTGTTTGTGACAACCTCAGTGAATGAAATCTAACAAATAATATTATTATTATTATTATTATTATTATTATTATTATTATTATTATTATTATTATTATTATTATTATTATTATTATTATTATGTGCCTAAACCAACATGGTGATTACTTTTACCTAAACAGGTGCTCAAGCGACCAAGTTAATAACACTAGTGTGATCATTTTCTATGCAAATAACTACTTAGTGCTCAAATGTGTCACAATGTCCACTAACCAATCCTACTAAGTAACTATCTCCTATACAATTGCTATCATTAGCTACTCTTACAAACTAGTGTAACAGTGATATATGTTGCAACCAATCTACAATAATAATCTCAGGGGGAAGGTATCTCTCTAAATTGAAAACATTCAGTGTTTGATTCAATGTATCAATCTGCATACCTTTCTACTCTCCTCTGTAGAGGCAACATTGTATATCGTATATTGTCTGTAACCTGGCATATCACCATTATCTTGTGTTATACCATGTTTCCACTGCAGCTATGGATTCTGGGAAATAAACACACATATAAGCATACAGTGTCACCTTTAACTTAATATCCATATTAACATGATCTCCTATAAGCATAGTTCTGCCTTATTATTCAGAATTTTTTTTGCACAGCTTGCTATATATCGTATAACTTCCATCATGTTTAAAATATAGTTTATATTTCTAAAACATATGTTAGTATGTCTTTGAATATCTGTAATCTAAACAGCTGTTAGATTGTTTTGTGAAATGTAAATGAAGGGAGAGAATGAAAAGCCTGAAAATCTCCAGCCTCATTGTATTGTATGGGGGCTATGCACTAAGCTCAATGGGTTTGCGTTCTGATGTTAAAAAATGCATATCCGTTAAAAAGTGAGGCCAGGGGACTCGCCCCCGGAAGCCAGGGTGAATGGCAGCTTAGGGAATTAGCTCCCTTCACACTGGCAAGAATCATATAGCAAAGTGACAATAAAAATCACCATAAAAACCTCCAGAAGGCTGATAAATTTGGCGGAATACCTGGGGATGCCAGCCAAGGCTAAATCAAAGCAAAAAGACCCCTCGGTCAAGACATATTTCACCAAAGCCACACCATCAGCAGCAGGAGGCTCTGTATCACCCACACCGACTATGCAGTCAGAGTCCGACAGCGAGACACTAACCCCACTAGCAGATGACCAGGAACTGGTCAGGAGAAAGGATCTCCGTGAATTCTGCGGGGAAATTAAGACCTTTTTCCGCAAAGAACTCTGGAACCTGCGGAGAGATTTGGACGCGGTGGGTGAAAGGACCGGGACCCTTGAGAAAAAAATGGATAACAACATTAGGGCCATAGTACAAACTAATAAAACGGTATCCCAATTGGCCGAAAAGGTCCGAGAGATAGCAGACAAGCAAGAGGACTCTGAAAACCGAGAACGCAGGAACAATGTCCGCATCAGGGGAATCCCAGAAACTATTACAGATCACGAGGACTTTGTTCAAAAATGGCTGGAGCATTTGCTCCCAGATAAATCGGAGCAGGATTTACACTTGGACCGCTGCCACCGAGCGCTCCGTTCAAGGCCGCAAGCGGGAGACCCCCCTCGGGACATAATAGTGCGGTTCCACTATTTCCGCATAAAAGATGCTGTCTGCCAGATGGCGAGAGAGGCGAGATCCCTGGAGTTTCAGGGCTTCAGGCTTCAGGTCTTTCAAGACCTGTCGCCAGCTACCCTAGCCAGACGCAGGAGCCTAGGCCCTATAACAAAAGTGCTGCAAGAAAAGGGGACCCGCTACAGGTGGTTGTTCCCATTTGCCCTGCTCGTGGTGAAAAATGGGGTCGCAAACACACTGCGGAAGGTGGAAGATGGCGACGCATTTTTAAAGAAATTGGGGCTACTACAGAGGACGCTTAGCCCAGGTCCCTCCCAACCTCCTCACCTTAATCCAGAGCCCGATCCAGCGTTCCCTTGCCTGTGTCTTTTTTTTTCTCTCTTCGTCTCCCCCTGGTGGTCGTCTTCGCACATTGCAGGCTACAGTGGAGGTAAGCGACCAGCCTCGGCAGCATCTGGCGGGAAGCCAAGAAAAGAGCGCGAAGAAGGTAGAGAAGGCATCGCAGATGAGAAGAAGGCTCCGCGTCACCATATTGCCCTGGCCCATGTGACTTCCGCCTGCCCCGACGGCTGCTGGGACAGCGGAACTTCCGGCTGGACGCACGCGACACCATTTACTCTCCTCCATGGCGGCAACTGGAGGACTGCACACCCCACAGCGGAGCGGCGTCAAGTATGGATGCGATGGAGGAGGGTAGCGGGGGGGAGGGAAGCATCCGGGGAATGGTGGTGGGGGGGGAGGTGGGCGGGACTGGATCGGAGACCTGATTCCCGTCACCCCCGAGGGATCCTACGGGCGGCAGCCAGGCAGGCTGCAGACGGAGGGCAGAGGGAAGACGCACGGGGGGCCCATCAACCTTCAATATCATGTCCCGTCCCGGGGAAGGCTCTGGGGGAGGAGCAGGAGAGGAGGGAGGGGGGAGGACTCTATATTGGACACCCCACGGAAGAAGGGACTGTCACGGTTCAAAATAAACTACATGCCCTCACAAGAAGGCAAAAAAAACGACCTGACCCGCAGATATTAATGGAAATAAAGAACACCAAAATTGAACTAAACCTTCTGCTGACCTCGCAGGCAGACATGTCACTGAGTTGGTCAAAGAGGAAATACTATGAAAAGGCAAACAGGCCAGATACTATGCTAGCGGGCAAATTACAAACCAAACACTCAAATTATAACATACAGGCGATTCGCTTAAAAACTGGAGCCTCTACATCAAATCCGAAAAACATAGTGGAAGAATTCAAATCTTTCTACGAAAACTTATATAATGGAGAGAAAGTGGCACATAATATCAAAACCACAAGGGCCGCAGAAGACTTTCTGACGAGCGCCAAACTGACGGGGCTAGATGAGGTGGACAGGGGGGTGATGGAAGCGGAGTTCACAATGGACGAACTTACCCAGGTCATAACAGACCTCAAGCCTTCTAAGGCCCCAGGCCCTGATGGCTACACAGGGCTGTATTATCAGAAGTTCATTAAGAACCTAGCCCCATGGCTGCTCCGAATGTTTAATGCCGTATTGGCGGGAGCCCCGATCCCGGAGCAGATGCTCCAAGCGTCTATCTCAGTGATTTATAAAGAAGGAAAGATCCGCAAGATTGCAAAAGTTATCGCCCAATCTCCCTCATTAATACTGATGTTAAAATATACGCCAAACTAATAGCCAATAGATTGAGTCACATCCTGCCCAGACATACATCCAGATCAAGTCGGCTTTATTAAAGGTAGACAAGCTGCGGACAACACCCGACGAATCATTGATCTGCTAGAGATAGCCAATAATAAGATAATACCAGCTATGATGTTGAGTCTGGATGCAGAAAAAGCTTTTGACAGGATTGACTGGCCTTATTTACGAAAGACGCTTGGGGCGTTTGGCTTTGGGGACAAGGTGAGTGGCGCTATAATGGCGTTGTACTCTGGCCCCGCTGCTAGGGTCATACACCAGGGATTCCCATCAAATACATTTCAAATTAAAAGCGGTACACGACAGGGGTGCCCATTATCTCCCCTTTTATTTGCCCTGTGTATGGAACCACTAGCAGCGCAGATCTGCAACCACCCGGATATCTCAGGGATTAATATAGACTTGAAATCCCACAAGGTTGCCCTGTATGCTTATGACATCTTATTGATGGTCTCCAGACCCCTTACCTCTCTGCCGAACCTATTTGACCTGTTGGATAAATTTAATAGGATATCTGGATTTAAAATTAACCAAACCAAATCAGAGGCCTTGAATATCAGCCTCTCAAAAGCAACAGAGAAACTACTGAGTCTGAACTTCAATTTCAATTGGCAACCAAAACATATTAAGTATCTAGGAGTTCATATCACTAAAGAATATAAGGGCATCTATGAAGCAAATTATCCCAAACTGATTCGAACCCTAAAAGATGATCTGAGAAAGTGGATGCCATATAAGATCTCCTGGATTGGTAGGATACATAGTGTAAAGATGAATCTCCTCCCCCGTATCCTATACCTTTTTCAGACACTACCAGTGCCACTGAGACTGAAGGAAATACTCTCACTTCAGTCTGAAATCTCCAATTTTGTAAGGGGAGGGAAAAAATCGAGAGTTAACAAGACAATTATGAGAAAGACAATTCGGACAGGGGGACTAGCGGTACCTTGCCTGGTATCTTATTACAAAGTGGCGCAATTGTGTCAACTCACACAATGGCAGATCAACTCAGCATTGAAAAGATGGGTAGATCTGGAGACATCAGTCTGCTCCCCATTGGAGTTAGACAATATATTATGGTTACCTAAAACAGCCGTTAAATGGACTGACCGGCCGCTTTCCTCGATGATCAACTCATTGGCGATTTGGGGGGGCCGCTAAATTTAAATATGCCCTAACATCCAAACACTCGCTGATATTCCCGTTATGGGGTAACCCCGACTTTGCACCAGGATTACCAGAACACACCTCAGAAATTTGGAAACCAAATAGATATAATCGAATGAGAGATCTGGAGGGGATACCAAATAAAATTAAATCATTTGAACAAATTAGATCTGAGAAAAACATCCCACATTCCGAATTTTTCCGGTACCTCCAGCTCAGGGCGTACTTTAACAAGAACACGCCATACCCACCATTAACTACATTCGAAAAGCTCTGTCTGACTGAAACAGACACACGGGGACTCATATTGCAGATTTATGGAGAAATAGTGGGTTCTGGGAACACATGACAAGAGCAAAAACTGGCATATAGAATTAAGTGGGAGACTGATTTGGATGAAGTCCTGGAAGAGGAGGACTGGTCGGCCATATTTGAGGCGGCAGCCAAAAGCTCTATCTGCACTTTGAAGGAAAACGCATATAAAGTAATGATGAGATGGTACCTCACCCCACTGAAATTATCAAGGTTTGTGCCAGGATACTCCCCGCTGTGTCCAAAACAGTGTGGAGCATCGGCCGACCTGTTACACATGCTGTGGTCTTGCCCCCGTATCTTACCCATCTTGGAAGAAATTAGAAATTGGATCCAGAAGATTTTTGATCTCACAATTCCCCCGGACCCGTGGCTGTTCCTCCTGAATAGACCATGGCCAGGACTCTCTAAAACTGGTAATAAATTGGTTGCACATTTCGCAACGTCAACGCGGTGCGAGATCGCAGCTATGTGGAAACAACCCGAAACCTCAAATATCCCCAGGATTAGAAATCGAATGTGGTACATATGCCAGATGGAGAAATGAACGAGTTTGGTTAATGACACTGGTGATAAATATCTAAAAGTTTGGTCGCCTTGGTTGGAACAGACCGATATCCCGGGGATTGAGGTCACCACAATCTGGCAATAATAGTTCAAAATGCGTTTCCATTTGAAGGACGGGAACATTTCAGCAGGCATCCCAGGCACACACAGGGAAGCAATAAGACATAAAAGACCAAAGAGATACGCCAACGAGAGCTGAGGGATGATGTAAATCATGATCTGAGTACCAATTTTTAGCCTAAAAGCCGGAGAGGACCGCACTCGCGGGGCCACCACCCCCTCCCCCCCTCCCCCCCCCCCTAGCCTCACTTTTATTTTATTTCTCCCATAGCGCAGCACCTTAATTGTATCACACAATGCAAAACCGGAGTTATGTTACGATCCAGACTGAATAGGTACTCGCGGGAGCACTTTGGTATCGCACAGGAGTGTTATGTTTGAGAGACTCATTTGATGTGTACTGTGATACTCTGTGATACTCTGTGATACTCTATGTATTGAAAACTCTTTCAATAAACTCAAAGTTGGAAAAAAAAAAAAAAAGTGAGGCCGGGGACGTGAATCACTAAGGCCTTGGGCCCATTTTTTAACGTATGTGCTCAAAACACCCACAGCGTACGTGTTGCTTTTTTCCCCCCTGCTAGCATTCTTAAACTTCCCATACGCTAGCTTATAGAAAAAAAAGCTGCATGTAACATTTGCATGGTGATTTGCCATCTCCATGCAAGGCTATTACAGGCGATTGTACACTAATTAAAATCATTTTAATAATAGTGTACATGAGCAGGGGGTCTCCGGAGCTGAACCGCATTGGTTTCAGGTCCGAGGACCCCCTACTTCATGAGATACAGGCCCCGTTATGGGGTGCCGGTATCCCCTGCAGCATTTAAATGTCCCGGTCACGTGACGCGGAAGCTTGAAACTGCAGGGGATACCGGCACCCCATAAAGGTGCCTGTATCTCGGGAAGCAGGGGGTCACCGGACATAAAACCAACGCGGGTCAGCTCCGGAGACCACCTGCACATCTACACTATGAAACACATGTATATTAAAAAAAAGATTTAACAAACGTCAATACACGACTCTCCACCCAAACGCATTCAGTACAGTAATGTGCAAAATAACTATTTTCCAGATATGGATAATAGATTATTTGCCCATTATTAAACACTGCATTAGCATACCTAAATAAAGTAAATAAAAACAGTAGCCAGCTAAGCCAATGAATACAAGCAATAAACAGCACGAACATTGAATTAAAGAAACCATTAACCAATGAAACCAATTAATTCCTAAACCAAATCAAAATGAATAGTAATACTAACCAATCAAACCAATGAATTAATACAACATTAATGAATGTAAACATTAAAAGACAAAGAAATAAATTCAAACAATATCTGAAATAACCATACAATGCATTAGCTAATATAACACAACATTAACTACAAACGAACACCAATCGCAAACATTTTATTAGCATTAAGCAGGAAAAAAATAAACAATCACATCCACATAAGAAATTGAAATTAAAACAACCAACAGCAATACCAAGCCACAAATGCCCCCCAAATATTGTCATAGTAATGTATTTATCTGAACCGTAAAGTGGTACAGATTAATATATTATCAGTCAATGTGCCTCCCCCAAAAATAAAAAAAAACACATCCAATGAAGAAACCTATAATAATAGACATTTACAAACATTCAATATAGTACTTACCATTAGAAGCGGTGCCCCTCCGACTCCCGGGGTAACAGGAAGCTCACGTACCTTGAAGGCCTCAAACAGCATCCGATGCCATCGCCATGAAGATCCGGATCAGGTACCCAAATCTTCTTTTTTCTTTCTTTAATCACCTTCTTCTATCTTCATCTGTCACCATTTCTTGATCTTCTTTAACTTCTATCTTCATCTGTCAGTCCAAAAAACCCCATGGTGAATCCCAACCGTTGTTGTCTCGTCGTCTTCTTCGGCTCAAATGAGGCGTCACGGTCTTAAATACGGCTTGTAATGTCACATTTAGCTTCAAAATGGTTAACAGTCACCTGATTGGCTGTTAAAACCATGTTCCGACTAAAATTTTTTTTTTTTTTTTACATGACGTCACTTAAAGGGAATGATGCCAGCCAATCAGACTGGCGTTTGTAGTTAACATGTTCGTTTGTAGTTAATGTTGTATTATGTTAGCTAATGCATTTAATGGTTATTTCAGATATTGTTTGAATGTATTTCTTTGTCTTTTAATGTTTACATTCATTAATGTTGTAGTAATTAATTGGCTTGATTGGTTAGTGTTACTATTCATTTTGAGTTGGTTTAGGAATTAATTGTTTTGATTGGTTAATGGTTTAATTAATTCATTGTTGATGTTGTTATTGCTTGTATTCATTGGATTAGCTGGCTTCTGTTTTTATTTAGTGAAGTATGTTTTTTAGGAGTTAGGTTTTATTATTGTGTATCTGGTGCATTAATGTATTGTAATTAGGGTGCCCGTTGAGTGCTATAGAGGCTTATCATGCCCATATTATTATTATATGGGTATGATGTACCACTATACTACTCAATGGGTACAGGGTGGGTATAGTCAGTTCAGGGTGGGTGCTTAGGCCTCCCGGGTTTGTATCGGGGCAGGCTGGGTTAACCCCTTAATGACTATAGCGGTTAGTAAACGCTAGGTGATTAAGGGGTTAGGGGCCATTAGAATGTCATTATTATGTATATTCTGTATGCTTTCTTTCAACGGAGGACAGAGAGACCTGTTGTTGTGGTAAGTATAACTGTATTTATTTACTTTATTTATGTATGCTAATGCAGTATTTAATAATGGGCAAATAATCTATTATCCATATCTGAATAATAGTTATTTTGCACATTATTGTACTGTATTTGTTAGGGGGGTGTATTTAGTTAGAAATAATGTTTAGTATATTTGTAGGCACAACATTGGTACCGCAGGCCCGCGGGTACCCCGGGACTCCCGCGGGGTCAGCCGGGGACACCTGCGTGACACCCGACCTCTCTCGGGGACCCCCGTGGGGTCAGCCGGGTACACCCGCCGGCCTGTTGTATGGGTGTTGCGCATGCAAAAATGTAGAGCAAGAAATTTTTCAAAGTCCAGCTTTTTTTGCGTCTACCTTGAGCTGACGTGTTCTGTTGAACGCAACTTTCGCGTACGCTAAGGTTACGTAGCTTAGTGCATCCCGCTTAAGGGCAGAATTTAACGCAAACAGGGTAACGAACGAGCAAAGTTGGACTTTGAAATATTTCCTGAGAAAAATCAGTTTTAGAGCGCAAAGAGCCTGTTTGCGTGGCTTAGTGCATCGTGTTTAGCGTAACATCACGTTCTAAGAGCACTTTGCGCTCTAAAAATGACTTAACGGAGCTTAGTGCATGACCCCCTATGTCTTTATTTGTATAGCACCATTAATGTACATAGCAATTCCCATTAGTAATACACGTGGTAATCATATAAATAACACATAATATATAAATAACAGGTGAAGGGAATAAGTGCTTCAGACAAATGTAACATTTAGGAAGAGGAGACCCTGCTCCGAGGAGCTTACAATCTAATTTTTGAGTGTCTCTGGCACAGTCTCAGGGGGCACATCTTAATCTATCACCCCGTTAGGATCAGAATAAGATCTGAAACTGATTGGGTTCCCATTTCATAGATTTCACGCTTCCCTAGCAAATCATGGCAAACAGGGCTGCGGCCAATCACAGCATTAATGATGCACAGGAGCCATTCAGGACACATGGTCTTGTCTGAACTGGCCAATCAGGGCTTGAAGTGGGTGATTGCAAATTAAAGGGCAGCGGAAAGAAATATGAATCAGCCAATGGGAGCAGCATCCACCAACGGGGCCCAACAATGGCTTCCATGGCTGACAGGATGTCCCATGCTGGGCTCGGCGTCCGGATATTTGGATGGATGACAAAATGTTCTGCTTTTTGGGTTGATTGCCCCCTGGTCTGATCTTCTCCCACGGTCACTCCCCCTTGTATTCCTGCACCGCTCTTCACCTCCAGTCGCAGAATTTGCCAGTTCTCTCGACATGCGAGCTGCACAAAGGGTTTCTCAGCCCTGCATGTACAGAGACCTTAGCTATGCTTGTGATGGAATTAGGCCCAGGGACCGGTTAATAAAGGTTACGCCCTGTCACTTGGGTTCATCTGGCTCCAAGGCCCCTGAGATACAGGGTTTTTTTTGCATGCCTGGTTGCACCTTGCATCCCATGTAAATGGAATGCTTTATTTCTAATGTGTTCTGGCAAGAGACCGGGACTCCGGGAGTTTCCAAGCACCGCTGGATGAAAGTTGTGGAAAGGTAACTTCAAATCTAAAGCTTGGCGTACAAGCAGCCTCGACTTCAGGTGTCTCTGGCACATCCTCAGAGCCCCCCGCTTAGTCTATCTTCACGCCATCCCAGGAGAGGTTTGTGGAACTCAAATTGGTCGCTGCTTTTCTAGGTTGCAGTTCTCAATGGAAAATCATGGAGAACAGGGCAACGACCAATCCCAGCATTGATGCTGAAAGGGGAGCCAAGCACAGAATGAGGGCTCATCTGTGTTGGCCAATCCGGTCTGAGAGGGCTCATCTGTGTTGGCCAATCCGGTCTGAGGGTGTGAAAGGGAGGCTGAGGCAAGGAAGGTGGGAATTATGAACCAGACAATGAGAACAGCGCCTACCTCCCTCCTGTTCTCAGTGCCAGCTCACTATCTCTTGGTGAGATAGGTGCCTCTGTCTGGGCACTGGATCTATATCATGAATACATTGCATCCCTACATTATTAATACCGATTGGGAGCTTAAACATTTCCTAGTCTAACTAAAGAAATATGTTTAAGTTTTTGCTTGCTTCTGCTTTTTGCTTCTCTGGTGTTGTTATAATGTCATTAATATATATGTTGTTGCTCACCATATGGGATATTATGTATACTTTATTATCAGTATATTGATGATATGCTATATTTCTATTATTAATATATTTATTTTTATATTTATCTTCTTTATTATTGTTTTCATTTTTGACAATTTCTTATTTTTATTTCTTTCATTTATATTGATATAAGACAGGTTATTATTTTTGATTATTATAATTGTTTTATTATGTTGAATGATTATAATATACTTTTCAATATTGCTTATTGTAATATAATATATATTTTTTACCTGTCTTTTATCTTTCTTTATTATATCATTTCTTTATATTCTAATCCATTCCTTGTTTTCATCTATGTTGGTTGAATGTTGGTTTTAAATGATCTTTTGCTACTATTGTTTATACTATTTTACAGTAGTTTTGCAATAAGTTGTTTATTTGTTGTTATATATGTACTATGTATACACTTGTATGTTGTTATCCTTCTCTCCCCTTCTACACACCACTATGCTTGTATAGATGGAACGGCAGTCTCATTAATTAACCTGCAGCTGCATATAGGAGTTGCCGTTCTAAATCAATTTATTATTGACCTATCACAGTCAAGCTGGTGGTATATAGAGGTGTATGAGATAGTTCACCACTCACTCTTTGACAAAGTCCCTTACGGGATGAACCGCGTAAGAGGTTCCTAGCTTCATGATGTTTGTTCCCTTTTTTTCAATAAATTAGTCGTTTTTTTGTTAGAGCTGCGTGTGGTTATCTACTTACCTCAGTGCACCGCTTCTTTGTTTGGCTGTTCCGGTACCTTTGCTGGTTGCACGTGGATTCCAGGACACACATCACTGCAGGCATTCACTCAACGGTGCTTCAACTTTATCTCTTTGGCTACACCGGATCAAGCAGCGTGACAGCAGGTATTATCATTGGCAGAGGAGACGGTGGGTGACTTAGCGTCAGCCTGGCTGTTCTCTGGATGGTCGGCGCCTCTTAGCGTCACCTCTCCTTAACCCTCCCCCCAGTCTGCTCCACTGTGTCCGCTTAATACGCTTGTTTAGAGTGATAGTTATATGCTGCAGATGTGTGCCACTATGTTCTAAGAATAAGACATTCTACGCTTTGGCCCTTGAGCACTGGCAGCAGAATTCTTCTGTGTTCCCTCTGGCCTCTGTCTGGGCAGACAATGACTTTGCTCTTCGGACCGACGCCTGTGAGATTGGAGCCCTGCCCATCCCCATCCTCTATTGTCTACAAACTCCCTGTGGAACCAGCCTAACCAGGGTTCATGGTCGTGGAGACTGGGTAATTGTATTTTTCCAGCTTGCATGCCCAGGGAATAAATAAATGCATTTAACATCTCTGGACATGCAGGGCTGAGAAACCCTTTGTTCAGCCAGCATTTCAAAAGAAAATGGTAACTGCAGGGTCTGGAGGGGGAGGAGGGGGGCAGAGTACAAAGGCAACAGCATCCAGGGGCGGAGATCGGGCCATGCACATTTGCTGCCTCCCCAGCCAGAGCGGTGCCAGCCCAGGGGGAGATATCCTGTCAGCTGGGGAAGCCGTTGCCGAGCACCCCTGGTAGACGTTCATTGACTAATAACATAATTATCAATGCTTGTAGTCATACTGTTGGTAAGTGTGTTAACCTGTGTACCTACCATGTCCGAAGAAGAGCGTACTCCGGTAGGCACAAATAATGCTTTCCAAAGCAAGTTCCGAAATAACTTCATCAAATCCAAATCAAGTTAAAAAAAAATAACCCGATTTGTGGGCACAAATCAGTTATTTTTGCATCCTATGATTGGCTGCACCGTCACAATCTGTGCTCTGATTGGCCAGCGGTCTCTGCTCCAGCAAAAAAGATAGGAGACTTAGGCCTATGTAAGGAGCACAGCCGATCACAGTAGCATACAAGTTTGCAGAGTGGATAGGAGACAGTGATGTCACGGCTGGTGGGCTATTTTAAAAGTGTTGCTTGCAGAAGAGCACAGAGAAGCCGGGGAAGAAGCCGTTAATGCCAAGCCTTCCGAAGCAGGCTCCTGCACCTGCCTGAGGCTAGATTATTGCCCCACTTGGTGAGTGTCATACTGTGATTGTGTGATTTGTGTGTTTGCTGGCTTGCCAGAATAAACTTTTGTTTATTCAACTATTGTGCCCTGTCTGGTGATAGTGATCCCAGTGGTAGTGTGATAATACAGCTGGTCTCCCGTGAGACTGGTCATGATCGGTGAGGGATGTTGTGAGTATCCTCGTTCTAAAACATCAGAGTAATTAGAGTCTGAGGATTGATGATAATAACTTCTAGTGTGGAATATTCTCGGGAAGGGCAATGAACCACATTGTGCTTCAAAGCATTGATATGTCCAACGATTCACTCTGCTCGACTGGTAGCCCTAAAGATCCCTTTGGAACGTTATTTTCTTACATCTTGTCACGGGAGACCAGGATTTGTCACATATTTATACCGGGATCAATCACTAGGCAAAACAAGGTAATAAAACAAAATGAAGTTTATTCGGGTAAACCCGCATGCACACAATGAATACACAAAATACAGACAACATACACACTAACAGGGGGTCTGGGTAGTGAAATCTAGGTTCAAATAGGTGCCTGCTTCGGAAGGCTTGCCCTGACCAAGATATACACCTGGGCTTCCTGGTCCTCTTTTCGGCTAAAGATCCTAGCCGCGACCGCTATGTTCAATTCTCAGAACTTTGACTTCACGTCTGACTTAGTCCCTGCAGGGCAGACTGTCCTAGCTTCAAAACAAAGCCAGTTGCTCAGCAATTTCAAACAGCGCAACTTAGAAAAGCCTGACCTAGCTTCATCGACACAAGCCAGTTGAAGGTATGGCTATCTCAGTCGGCTACCTCCTTACATACCCTCCACTGTTCTATGTTCAGCATGGAGGAACAACCAATCAGAGTGTGGGAATTTATTCCCACTACCTATTAGGAATAGGGGCTCATTCTTTGGCTGACGTCAGAGGAGGGGGCAAGTTAAGCCGGCTGAGCTTGCCCAAATGGGTGGGACATATGATTTGACCAATGGGAAATGCACTGATATTCTCTGGATTCCCCCAGTCAACCCATTGCCACCTACTGCGGCTCAACTGACTATTTAAAATCCCGCCAGTCGCCTGTCCGATCAGCTTCAAAACTTGTCTGGTACTCTCATCGGCTTCTCCCCTTACATAGCTCTCGGGCTCCTATACTTTTCATGGAGTAGGGGCAACCAGCCAATCGGAGGACGTTGTCTTGTCCGGCTGTACAAATCAGAGGAGGGGGCCGGCTTAGTCACTCTTGACCGCCCCTCGAGTAGGGAGGGTCTAGCGAGTGGGAAATTTGAAATAGCCAATGGAAATTGTGCCTATGGGACTCAGACCCGGCAACGGTTGAACTAGCCAGCCCCGTACATCCCGCTGGGTAGGCACCTCAGCCTTTTAGGTGAAAAAAGTATTTGCACCAATGAGAACCAGTTCTCCGGACCTGATTACCATCCCTTCCCTGCTCACCATTGTCCTCATACTCACACCGACCCCAGCCTCCGTCACAAAGCAGCTTTTCTCCGAAATGCTAGCAAAACAAAAGGCAGTGCTGGCTGCCTTACTAAATGTATGGGGAACATACTGTACTACTACAAGGCACAAAAGTGCTTTTTTTTTACCGATACAATCCCTGTTCCCAATTCCTACCGTTTTCCCCCTTCTAGAGATTACACAGTGATTAGCTCTTTTCTGGAAGAGGTTACACAAAATACATTATACACAGGCCAAACGAGCCTCACCGAGGTGGCTATTACACACAGTTTTGGGGTATCCAGCCGGGCTTCATCTTTATTATGTGAGGTTGGCTACCCCATACCATCAAATATCCCCCTTTAAGATGAAGTCTCTGGGAAAGCTACCCCATCAGGTGTCTCTCCAAGGCTGAAGACCCTGGAAGTCCGTTTATCGGGGCTGGGATAATCATGCTGGGAATGACTATTGGCGTTGCTGTGCTCATTGCACTTTTTTGTGTTGAATGGTAAAATTAAACTCCTGGAGGTCACACCAACTTCCCATTTTCACCTTACACCCGCTGCAACAAGCTAAGGGGGTTGCGATCAGTGATCACAGTGAAAGGCTTCCCGTAAACATGACCTATAATTTCTTGAGAACCCACATATTGTTGAGACTCTCTTTCTCGATTGTGGCATAGGTGACCTCCCAAGGCAACAGCTTGCAGCTTAGGTAGGTGAACATATCCTTGCTGCAATCCTCACCTACCTGGCTTAGCACAGCACTGATGCCATAAGTTGAAGCATTGGTTTGCACCAAGAATCGCTTGATGTTATCGAGGACAACCAGGATCAGAGCACTGGCTAGAGCATCTTTGAAAGCCTAAGGGGAAGGGCAGTGGGAACAGCGCTAATGCAATGAAAATTAAAAAAAAGCTGTGTGTGCTGTGCACGCGCATAGTAAGTGAAACTTCTTTGACTTTTGTCGCAGAAATTGACTTATAACGCGCGTGCTCGGCACACATGTGTCAGTCAGTGTATGTGTCAGTCAGTGAGTATGTATTTGCGTGTGTGTCACTCAGTGTGTGTGTGCGTGTCAGTCAGTGTGTGTGTGTGCACGTGTGTCAGTCAGTGTGTGTGTGCGTGTCAGTCAGTGTGTGTGTGTGCACGTGTGTCAGTCAGTGTGTGTGCGCGTGTGTCAGTCAGTGTGTGTGTGCGCATGTGTCAGTCAGTCGGTGTGTGCACGTGTGTCAGTCAGTGTGTGTGTGCGCGTGTGTCAGTCAGTGTGTGTGTGCGTGTTTCAGTCAGCGTGTGTCAGTCAGTGTGTGTGCGCTTGTGTCAGTCAGTGTGTGTGTGCGCGTGTGTGAGTCAGTGTGTGAGTGTGTGATTGTGTGAGTGTGAGTCAGTGTGTGAGTGTGAGTCAGTGTGTGAGTGTGTCAGTCAGTGTGTGTGTGTCAGTCAGTGTCAGTCTGTGTGTGTGTGTGTGTGTGTGTGTGTGTGTGTGTGTGTGTCAGTCAGTGTGTGTCTCTCTCTCTCTGTGTTGTGTGAATGTCTCTCTGTGTTGTGCCCCCCACCCCTCCTCCTCCCCCCTCCCACTACCCCAGGCGGAGCTGCGGACTCCCAGCCCCCCCCGCGACACGTGGTCCCGTTACCCCCCTCCTCCCGCCTCTCACTACCCCAGGCGGAGCTGCGGACACGGAGCTGCGGACTCCCAGCCCCCCCCCGGCGACACGTGGTCCCGTTACCCCCCTCCTCCCGTTACCAAAGCAGGAGTGACAGGGCAGGGGGTGGAGCCTCGGCCTCAGCTATACCACCACGGAGCAGCGTACTCCACGGCGGGCAGAACCACAGAGCCCGTGCCGGATGAGGGGAATTAAATACCTCTTAACACACCTTACGTGACAGCGAATCACCGGCTGCCAATTAAATTTTGAGGGCTGCCGCCACCGCATGTCAGCGGGTGGGGGGAGCAGAGCTCGTTAGGAGCTGCGGCGGCGGTTACCCTCCATGATCCCTGGGCTCCTCTCCTCCTCCGACCCCGGCGGCGCTCAGTCAGCGGGACGCAGGAAAGCGGAGGTAGGGAGGAGAGAGGCTGCGCGGCATGGCAGCGGCCGTTAGGACCGGCGGCTATCGCCGCCGCCTATGTCACGGTGTGTGGGGGGTGTGGGGCTCGGGGGGGGGGGTGATTAGGAGCGGCGCCGGCGGCTATCGCCGCCGCCGCAGCATCAGACTTGTGGAGCGGGTGTGATGTCAGTGTTGGGGTCGGGCTGAGCCAGAACACATGACGTCACATCCGTTTCATTTCTGTCTCCACAATTCTTTTTTGCCCCATCACGAATGAGGTGCCACTAAGGAAGTTTCACTTCAAAAATTAGTGACAATTAGACAACAAATAAATATAAATACACCCCTAAATAATGAGGTGAAGGCAGCCAGGAAAAATAGGTGACACAAACCAGAAAACACAGTAAAAACAGATAAACCGGCGCCTAAAGGAAATAAAAATCTGACCAAATATAGTCCAATTCAAAAGGCTGGGATGAGTTCCATGGAAGTGTCCTCAATGTAATCTCAGACAAACGAACATGTAAGACGACAACATGAACGAGAAAAAAAGAAAGAAAAAAAGATCATAGTGCAACTAAATACAAACAACAAATCACTGATATAGTATGCAAAATAAGACAGCAGTTTAATACAATGATTAAAAAGTAAATATAAAACAACAAACATGTGCTAGTTGGGCAGAAACCACTTATGAAGTGATGGCATCCAGTGGGGCTAAAATTGAGACCCTACTTACAGCAATGCTGATATGTATACGCCTGTAGCTCAATCACACGTAACACTCCGGGGCCTGGAGGGAGGATGATACAGCTCGACTGCCTAGAGACTCTGCATCGCTGGGAAGCACAACTCCTGTGGCTCCACGCCGCCAGCTGCCACAACTGTCCTCAAACGCGGGTCAGCTCTTGGGTAGGAAGCCGCCCAAACTCAGTGCCGCCGAAGGACTCACTGGGACAGTCACGCAGACCAGAGTTCTCGCGATAGTCAATTACGTCACCGCTGTGAGCCGGAACAGGGGAGGGACGCACGCAAGTGCTAAGGGCTCAGACAGCCAAGGCCACGGAGGGAGGTGGAAGGGCTAACAGGGAAGGAAGCCAAAATGTCTCTGCCAGAGAATAATCCACCCTACGCGTCCTTTGCACCAAGAATCGCTTGATGTTATCGAAGACCACCAGGATCAGAGCACTGGCTAGAGCATCTTTGAAAGCCTGTAACGCTGCCCACACTCAGGAGACCAGGTAACTAGCACCAACAGCATCTTCTTTGTTAAATCAGTCATGGCTTGAGCCAGGGCACTATACTGGGGCAAAAACATTCTATAGTAGCAGGTGGTACTTATAAAAGTGATTACCTGCTTTATAGTGTGGGGGACCGGCCAGTCCACTATTGACACAACTTTCGTGGGCTCAGGCTTGAGATGTCCCCGGCCTACCCGGTAGCTGCGGTACAATACCCCCGCCATGCCGACTTGGCACTTGGATGGCTTTAGTGTCAGGCCAGCCTCCCTGATCCTATCTAGGACTGCTGCTACATTAACCAGATGAGTGTCCCAGTCATTAATACAAATGGCTAACTCGTCCAGATAAGCAATAACATAGCCCTTAATCCCTTCCAGCAACCGGTTGACAAGGCGCTAGAACGTGGCCGGCGTTTTCTTCATCACAAATGACATGACCAAAAATTCTTACAAGCCAAGGATGTTGAAAGCCGACCTTTCCTACGCCTGCTGGGTCAATGGAATCTGTACAGATTCATGGTGGCCAGATACCTGGCCCCGATGAGCTCATCTAAGAGCTCATCCATGTGGGACAAAGGATAGGCATTTGCCACGGTCTGAGTATTAAGCTGACTTTATTTTAGACAGAACCAAGTGGTCCCACCCTCCTTGGCACCACAAATACCGGTGAAGCCCAAGGACACTGAGCACGAGAAATTACCCCTAATGCCATCATCTCCTCAACCTCCCCCTTAATGCTCCACTTTACCTCCGCAGAGATCCATTACGCTTCTTGAGGAGTGGCCAATGATCCCCGGTGTTGACCGGGTGATCGGTTAGATGGGTAATGCCCTGATTATCTGTAAACATGACCTGGTACTGCTCTAGCATCTCTCGCACCAGCTTGGGAACCGCGAGTTGGGGACCCATCTCCACCTGCTCCACTAAGCCTCCCTGCCGGGTTTCTCCCAGGAGATCGGGCAGAGCCTGGCTTGCCGGATCCCCCAGCAGCGGGCTACAAATAGCAAACACCTCCGGCCCGCTCTTGTGATACTCCTTTAGCATATTGATATGGTATGTTCTGTGCCTACCTGCCTCTGGATCCTGGTTTACCACATAATTACACTCATGCACCCGCCGGTGAACCGTGTACGGGCCCGCCCAGGCGGCAAGTAGCTTGTTCTGCCAAGTGGGCTTCAGAACAAGCACCTGCTGCCCTGGGATTAATTCTCTACTACGGAAACTCCTATCATACCAGCGCTATTGCCTGATCTGAGCTGCCTCAAGTTTAGCCTGTGCCAACCCCATGTGTTCCTCTATCTGGTCCCTGAGCCCCACCACGTAATGTAGCACCAAAGCATCAGTATCTCCCCCTCCCAGCCCTTATGAAACAGATTGAGTGGTCCTCGGACATGGCACCCATAGAGGAGCTTGAAGGGGGAACCGATGGTAAATTCCTTTGGCACCTCTAGATACGCGAATAGCAGGTGATGTAAGTGACCTTGTCAGTCTCACCCTTTCAGCTTCCACAAATGTTTGCAACATTGACATTAAGGTCCCATTGAACCGCTCACATAATCCATTCGTTTGGGGATGGTAGGGGGTTTTACAGAGAGATTTGACCTCGCACATTGCCAAGAGACATTGGAGCAGTTCGGACATGCACTGTGCCCCCGGATCAGCCAGGATCTCACTTGGGAAACCTACCCTAGTGAATATCTCAATCAAAGACTCTGCCAATTTACGTGCTTCAATCAAGGACAGAGCAACTGGGATCATGTGCGGATCCACTATATTTACAGCTACACGCTGGAAGGACTCACCGATCACCAGTAGCGGTCTCAGGGGAGCCTTTGTGTGGTCACTCGACTTGCCCACTAGGTGGCAGGGATTACAGTTATGGCAGAACACCAATACCTCCTGTCATGACGCCGGTGAGTAGAAAGTCTGTAGTAGCCGGGCTCTAGTATGAGTGACTATCTGATGCCCCTACCAGCAGGATCACATGGGATATCTGCATCAACTGTGCCCTATATTCATGAGTAACAACTATCTGTCGCCTTCATGTCCCTGATCTGACCAGAGCACTCTTGGATTCTGTTATGAGACACTATGGTGCCAAAGGAACCGATGGGACACACCCTTGGAGTCAGACTCGGTCGCCCGAAGTATCATGCCCTCCAGTTTGGGGTCCAATCACACATTGTCCATGAACTCCTAGCTCAGTTCTGGTAGGTTGGCTCTGTCAAACAGTCAGGGGAAATGTTGGGACAGGGTTTGGGACAAATGTCTGGCTTGTGCCTGCTTACCTGCTTGGTGTCCACCGGGACTTCAGCTCTCTTTGGCTCCAAAAGCTGGGGAGAGATAATTGGGGTGGTGTGCGGCAATGCCAAAGGCACTTCCACCTGGGCAACTGCCTGACTTTTGCTCGGGGTGACCGCAGCCACTGGTACATTCTCCTCAGAGTAGGAGCAAATAAAGTGCCCCAAGTCATTGCCCAGCAGGATGTTGGTGTCCAAGCCGGGTTACACTGTGACATCCCAGACTCCTCTACTAGTGCCCTGATCAAGTAACACCCGGGCAACTTGCAATAACATGGGGGCTCTGTCCAGCATTCTCACCGGCATCCCCGTGCCTTGGAGAAGTTTCTCTGGGCTGACCATATCAGGTTGCACCAGATTAACGTAACACCGGTGTCCATCAGGCCGGCCACCCGGAGATGGCCTCTGGTAACCGGGCACAAATATTGTTGGCGGACATCATTGGATTCCAGCCCGATGGCTGCGATTCCATGTCCCTCCAGATCCACTTCTGCATCGTTGACTGCTGCTGCTAGGTCTGCTACTACACATTCTGCATGGCCTCCACTTGCTATGCTTTTGTGGCCAATCTCACGCAGGGGATTGGTCTCGCTGCTTGTGAGCATTGCCCCATATTGGGGTTACTGGAGCAGGGTGGGTTGGGGCAGTCCACCCGCAGATGGGCACCGGCGCTCATGGGCAAACTCTGCAGGCTTTGGCTGCAGCACCTCCGGCACTCCACTTGTTCCATCCCAGCTTAGTGGCCTTGGGAGGGTCAGCTACGTTAGGTGGTGTTGTCGCTGGCACTGGATCGGGGGTCAGGACCCACTGTGGCCGCATGGTCACAAATTCATCTGCCATCATGGCGGTCGTCTGGTGCATTCTCGGCTTATGCTCTATGACCACTCCCGCACCTCCAGTACACATTTGGGTAAAAAACTGTTCACGGATGACGATGTCCATCCTGTCTAGGAGCGAGGTGACTCTGCATCTGGCTACCCACCGAGGGCTGTGAAGGTCTAGCCAGGAGTTGAACTCCATGTAGGTGCCCCGCCTCTTTTGTCCAGAGCCCTGAACTGGGCACAATAGAACTCCGGTGAGAGGTGCACTGGACTATGCTCATTATGTGTGGAACTATCGGTCCTGCGGTCTTGAAATCACGAACTACTCAGAAATGAAAGTCCCGCAAGAGATTCAGAACTGGGCCAAGTGATGTCCATTACTATCCACCAGATAAAAAGCCTGTCACAGGAGACCAGAACCTTTACACATCCCCCGGGATCACACAGTGATTAGCTCTTTTCTGGAAGAAGTTACCACTCAATACATTATAAACAGGCCAAACGAGTCTCACAGAGGCAGAAATTACAAACAGTTTTGGGGCAGCGAGCCGAGCTTCCCCTTTATTATGTGAGGCTGTGATAGGATGAGGCGGAGGAGAGGATAATTGGTGATGGACTGATTATGGTTTGTGAGGTTGGGTTGAACAGTGGTAGTTCATCAAGGGTTAGTGGTAATTTTAGTGGGGATAATTAATGGAGGTGTCAGTTAATAATGGAGCAATCTATGTAGGGTTTTACAGGTACAGTTAATGGGAGAATCATTTTAATAAGGACAGTCATGCGTTAGTATTTGCGAGAGGAGTTGTAAATTTTGAGAGCACTGGGAAGGGGACAATCAGAATTTGGAAGCATTGTGGATGGGAACAATGAATTAGGAAATCACTGGGGAACAATGGATTATTAACACTTTGAAAGGGAACAATCTAATTAGGAAACAAAGGGGAAGGGGCCAATCTCCTCACTACAATAGATTAGGAATAATTGAGGGACACTACATTGCTTAGTACTTGAAACCAAGCACTGGGAATGCCATGGAAGTAGAGGCGGGAAATAATAGAGAGTGGGACCACGGGGGAAGGGAGCAACCCACAAACTATTACAACAAGAATTAGGTAAGTCTTGAAACACTTGAGAAGTGGACAATCAAAACAAGGCACTGAGGGAGGGAACAATGTGTTCTGAGCATTGGGCGAGCAAGAATGAGAACAATATATGAAACAGGTGACGCCGGATAGTAAGGAGGGGAGCATAGTTCTCGTTACATATTGCTTACTAACAATAGTTGCCACAGCAGACCAGGACTCTTTCACTGGATCACGTGCCAGACAGGACACAGCGATCAAATAAAGAGGTGTTTATTTCAGCAGTAGCCATCAGACACAGCACAGAATCTCCTAACAGAGCTATACTCGCACCAACCAGGGAATACAGGGGGAATCCTAGCAGTCCTAGGTGCCCAGTGCCACAGAAATGGCTTACCCGGAGCAGCTTCCACTCTGTAGAGGATCAGGAATTCCGGCAGTGCTGAAAACAAGTTGCAAGCAGGCAAGTTTAAATCTTCTGCTTCAGAAAAGCACACAGCCTTGTCTTGGGTGTCTCTGGCATGACATCAGAGAATACCATTTAGTCCATCTCCATGCCAGTCCAGAAAAGATCTGTGGAATTGATATCTGCCACCCCGTTTCTAGATTCCTGTCTCCATAGCAAATCATGGAGATAGGGTGGTGACCCATCAGAGTGCCTGATGTGTGTGGAACCAATCACAGTTCCCCAGGCCTCAGTACACACCCCTGGGACCAGGCTTAACCTGTATTATTCTGGACCCCGTCCCTCCCACCTACCTGTCCTTTCCTTGGGCTCATTTGGTCACCAGACCCTGGAGCTGCCCCAGTTTAATGTGCCATGCAACCCCTTCCATACCCTGTAACTGTAATTCTTTACTCTCGTGTTGTAAACTGTACCAAAGTATACACTGTGTGTGCATATATAAAGCATAGCCAAGGTCTCTGTACATTGGGTGAGAATCCCACTGAGCAGCCCACATGTCCGGAGAACTGCTATTGCTTGGAGTGGAGGGGGAGGAGAGGGGCAGGAACAAATTGAGAGTGGCTGGGGAAGAGATCGGGCTGACGGGCAAACACCCTAAAAGTGCAGCATTGCGCTGTATCCCGAGATATCGCCGATGCTCATGGGAGATATTCCTGATGGCCGGGAAGCCGCTGCCAGGATCCCACTGACAGGCGCTGCTCCCGCTGACAGGCGCCGCTCCCACTGACAGGCGCCGCTCCCACTGACAGGCGCCGCTCCCACTGACAGGCGCCGCTTCCCACTGACAGGCGCCGCTCCCACAGGGACGTTCATATTTCCCCAAAAGCCCTTTAACTCTCACCCACCCCGCGCCCAGCCGTGATTGGCCAATGCAGATGTGACCTCACGTCCTGTCTCCCATGCAGTATCCACACATGATGGTCGCGGCTCCATCTACAGCGATTTCCTATAGCAGCGGGGACTGTATGTAAGGGGAACCCAGCAGCGCTCAGGGTCAGTGTGATCCCAGCGTGCAGGGAACTAAGCGGTGCGCCCCAAGGCTGCGCCAGAGACACCTTCACACGGCGCTGGCAGCTTCATCCAGCGGGAGATGTGAAAACGGTTCCGTGCTGCGGGACAGAGTCTCAGAAAGCAAACAGGTTTGAAAGCGCTGCAGTCTCAAACCCCACAGGAGTGGGAGCAAACCCTGGGGAGCCTTGGAAGTGGCGCCTGGCACCTAGAATCCCCCTGTATTCCCTGTTTTGGGGAGTGTAAGTGGTTTGTGAGTTTGTGCTGGGCTGGATACGGCCAGAATAAATTCTCTTTATTGAAACGCTTTGTCCGTTCTGGTGCCTTGATCCCGGGGTTACGTTCTGGTCTCCGGGATAATCTTTGAGATAAAGTGTGACTGAAATAAAAAAAACAAAGGATCATTGAATTAATAGAACAGATTGATTTAGTAACATTGTTCACAAAAGTAAGGAAGACCCCAAGTGTTTCATGTTAATGTGAGTTACACACGTGTGTGTGTTTTGCTGCCTTTATTTTGGTGCTGCTGTGTTTTCCCTGTATAGATTGTGTGGGAAATGTGGCATCTTTGGCAGTTTCAGCCCCCACATCAGTCACATATTTGTGCGATTTAAGAAGTGATGCTAGAGTCCTGTTGATTTTCAACTTAATTCACTAATTATATTAAAGGGAATCCGCAAAACGTATTTAACACAAATATCTGGAGGTGAAACTTTGATTCAGATCATTGTGAAAAATCCAGGTCTCCAGAATCCAGATCATTTCCAAAACAATACTGCCACCGTGTGGTCTTTGTTTGAATGACAGATAGTAAAGCTTTGGCGCCTTTTTACCTTCTCTGTATAATTGTTCCGAGATCCCCAAACCGAGTGTTTTACACATGAAATGCGGGGTTGTATTTATGATCATAAAACCAAAAAACGTGTTCAATATGTATTAGATTTACAGTTGTGTCAAAGAATCATAAAAGCCACAGAAAGTGCTAAAGAAAATCCGATTGCATTTTTTTCTCATCAAAAGCTGATACATGATGCCCAATATATGGGCTAATTAATGGAATATAAAAGGAGTGACTATTTTATGAAACATTTGCATTGGGGATTCTGTTTTAAGAGCAGAAAAGACAGCAAAATAATAATGAATGAATGCTCAAACATTGTCATTGTTTTATGCAAGTCTATAAAAATGTAATTGTTTTCATAGCGGTTAAAATCAATACAGATAAGGCATTTATCAGATACATTTTCTTTTGCAGATTGTACCAATGTGTAATGTAAAAAAATGTGTATATGGATCGAGCAATTAAAATCACGTATTTAAATCTATGTCAAGTGCAGGCACTTCTAATTCAGAGAAGTTATATCAAAAAGTGAAACCAATATTTGTAGTTTGCTTTATGAATGAGCAGTTAATAGCATGAAGGGAGTATAGCAAAGTTTATATAACTCACGAGTGTACATGTCAACTCATAGAAAAGAATCGTACATAAAGCGCTGTAACAAAATGCTGTCACATACTGTGGGGGGGTTAAGTGGTGAATTGTATTTCTCTAACCCGTTACCAATATGAAATATTCAGTCCCGTCAGAGACAGCAACATGAAAACGGGTAAGAATAAGATGGCGGTGTAACCAGAGCTCTATACAGGAGAATGTGGGTGGCCCTTAAAAGAGCCTTTGGGTTAAATGAATGTGAATTCCGTATCATCAGCTGGTAAGAAGTGTCACCGTTTAGCCTCCGAATCCATAGAGAGTGCGGCCCTGGCGCTTGAGAGCATACACCACGTCCATAGCGGTGACTGTCTTCCTCTTAGCGTGCTCGGTGTAGGTGACCGCGTCCCGGATCACATTCTCCAGGAAAACCTTGAGCACCCCACGGGTCTCTTCATAGATGAGACCGGAGATGCGCTTCACTCCTCCTCTGCGAGCCAGGCGGCGGATAGCTGGCTTGGTAATGCCTTGGATGTTGTCACGAAGAACCTTCCTGTGCCTCTTGGCACCTCCTTTCCCGAGCCCTTTTCCTCCTTTGCCGCGACCAGTCATTCTGCAAAGTGTCAAAACAAGAAGCGAATGAGGGAATTGCGGTAAAGCTGCTGCTTATATGCAGTATGAGCGGACCTGAGTGAAAACCACAGACACCCCATGAGGGGAGAAAGTGAATTGCACTGGAAGACGTTCCTTGATTTTGATTGGCTGAAAAAGTCTTTAGTCTGATTGGCTCAGTGATAGCCGTTACTGTTTATAAAAAAAAAAAAAAAAAAAAAAAAAAAAAAAAAACAGACAAGCAGGAGGATTCAGAAAACCGGGACCGCAGGAACAATGTTCGCATAAGGGGGATCCCAGAAACTATCACTGACCACGAGGACTTTGTGCAAAAATGGCTGGAGCATTTGCTCCCAGATAAATCTGAGCAGGACTTACACTTAGACCGCTGCCACTGAGCACTCTGTTCAAAACCGCAAGCGGGAGACCCCCCTCGAGACATAATAGTGAGTTTCCACTATTACCGCATCAAAGATGCTGTCTGCCAGATGGCGAGGGAGGCGAGATCCCTGGAGTTCGAGGGATTCAGGCTTCAGGTCTTCCAAGATCTGTCGCCAGCTACCCTTGCCAGACGCAGGAGTCTAGGCCCTGTAACAAAGATATTGCAAGAGAAGGGGACCCGCTACCGGTGGCTGTTCCCGTTTGCCTTGCTCGTGGTAAAAAACGGGGTCGCAAACACGCTTAGGAAGGTGGAAGATGGCGACGCATTTCTAAAGAAGCTGGGACTGTTGCAGAGAGCGCCTAGCCCCGGTCCCTCCCAACCTCCTCACCTTAATCCGGAGCCCGATCCAGTGCTGGAGGCATCCAGGCAGAGAGTGGGGACTTCGGTAGCTGCTGATCAGTGAAGAGCCGTGTCTCCCCGCAGCAGCCGTGTCCAATTAAACATTTAAAGGCAAAGTGCCCTATTTCCCCCCCCACAGAATAAATGGCTGCCGGGTTCCCTTGCCTGTACCTTTTTTCTTCTCTCTCCGTCTCCCCCTGGTGGTTGTCCTCGAACATTGCAGGCCGCATTGGAAGTAGACGACCATCCTCGGCAGCGTTTGGCGGGAATCCAGGAAAAGAGCGCGAAGGCAGCGGAGGCGGCATCGTAAGATTGAAGAAGGCTCCGCGTCACCACTATGCCATGGCCCATGTGACTTCCGCCTGTCCCGGCGACCTCTGGGACAGCGGAACTTCCGGTCTGACGCACACGGAACCATTATTCCTCCACCGCGGCAACAGGAGGATTACACCCTCCACAGAGGGGCGGCGGCCTTCACGGGGAAGACGGAGGCGCGTGGCCGGGAGGAGGGAACGACCGGGGACTGCAAAGGGAGAGACGACTGGACTCAGAGGTGTGGGAGGGGCCAGATTGATGACCTGATCCCCGTCGCCCCCCGGGGATCCCACGGGTGGTAGCTGGGCAGGCCGTGTGCAGCGGGCAGAGGGAGGATACCCGGAGGGTCCCTCAATCTTCATCATCATGTCCCGTTATGATTATTATTCAGGCGGCGGCAAAAAGCTCAATCTGCACCACATTAAAGGAGAACGCATATAAAGTCCTTATGAGGTGGTATTACACTCCGACGCGCTTAGCGAAATTTGTAAAAGGCTACTCCCCTCTCTGCCCTAAACAGTGTGGGAAGCAGCAGACCTCCGACATGCTGTGGTCTTGCACTAAGGTGGCCCCTATTTGGGAACAAATCAGAGATTGGATTCAGCGGATTCTCGATTTGGAGATCCCCCTGGACCCGTGGCTGTTCCTATTGGGCAGGCGGATCCAGGGTCTGTCAAATGCGTCGCATAAATTAATCGCGCATTTTGCTACTGCCACAAGATGTGAGATCGCAGCATTATGGAAACAGCAGGAGATACCAATTATCCCTAAGATCAAAAATAGAATTTGGCATGTCTGCCGGATGGAACAATTAACGAGTTTAGTTAATGACTCCGGCACAAATTTTCTAAAAGTCTGGGACCCATGGTTGACCCAGGTAGACATCCCAGAAGTGGAGGCCTCCTCAATCTTGCACTAATAAAAATAGGTGAGTTCTCCTTTTAAGGACAGATTAGACAACATGACTTAGCGACGCACAACTAGCAGACCTCCCTGTAGTTATAGAATTGGGAAAAACAATTGAAAGAGAGAAACCCCAGAAGTACCTGTCCCAGTTAAATTCCTTAGTGAATACCTAAAAAAAAATTAACAAGAGATACCTACATACCTACTCCAGAGCATGGCAACCTACCACCTCCCTCCCCGCACCCCCTTCCCTAGCCTCTATCCCTGTCCCCTTGTCTACTTTTTCTGGTCTTGTTTGTAAAGTGTTAAGTGGATATGTCTTCAAGGTGTCACTATATGTGTTTGACAAAACTGGAAATGTAATAATGGGCTGTGAATCATTGGCTGTATTTGTACTTTCCAATAAAAATTTAAAGTTGAAAAAAAATAAGAAAATACCAGCTATGATGTTGAGTCTGGATGCAGAAAAAGCTTTTGACAGGATTGACTGGCCTTACATACAAAAAAAGCTTGGGGCATTTGGCTTTGGGGACAAGGTGAGTGGCGCTTTAATGGCGTTATACTCTGGCCCTGCTGCTAGGGTCATACACCAGGGATTCCCATCTAACACATTTAGAATTGAAAGTAGTATACGTCAGGGTTGCCCATTATCTCCCCTTTTATTCGCCCTGTGTATGGAACCACTAGCAGCGCAGATCCGCAACAACCCGGATATCTCAGGGATTAATATAGACTTGAAATCCCACAAGGTTGCCCTGTATGCTGGTGACATCTTATTGATGGTCTCCAAACCCCTTACCTCTCTGCCGAACCTATTTGACCTGTTGGAAAAATTTAATAGGATATCTGGCTTTAAAATTAATCAAACCAAATCAGAGGCTTTGAATATCAGCCTCCAAAAGGAAACAGAAAAACTACTGAGTCTGAACTTCAATTTCAATTGGCAACCAAAACACATTAAATACCTAGGAGTTGATATCACTAAAACCTATAAAGGCCTCTACGAAACAAATTATCCCAAACTGATTTGAACGCTAAAAGAGGATCTGAGAAAGTGGATGCCATATAGGATCTCCTGGATTGGTAGGATACATAGCGTAAAGATGAATCTCGTCCCCCGTATCCTATACCTCTTTCAGACTCTGCCAGTGCCACTGAGACTGAAGGAAATACTCTCACTCCAGTCTGAAATCTCCAAATTTGTATGGGGAGGAAAAAAGCCGAGAGTAAACAAGACAATTATGAGAAAGACAATTCGGACAGGGGGACTAGCGGTACCTTGCCTGGTATCTTATTACAAAGCGGCGCAATTGTGTCAACTCACACAATGGCAGATCAAACCAGCATTGAAAAGATGGGTGGATCTGGAGACATCGGTTTGCTTCCCATTGGAGTTAGACAATCTGCTGTGGTTACCTAAAACAGCCATTAAATGGGCTGACCGGCCGCTTTCCTCGATGATCAACTCATTGTCGATTTGGGAGGCCTCTAAATTTAAATATGCCCTAACGTCCAAACACTCGCTGATATCCCCGCTTTGGGGTAACCCTGACTTTGCACCAGGACTGTCAGAACACACCTAAAAAATCTGGAAACAAAATAGATATAATCGGCTCAGAGATCTGGAGGGGATACCAAATAAAATTAAATCATTTGAATAAATTAGATCTGAGAAAAACATCCCACATTCCGAATTTTTCCGATACCTCCAGCTCAGGGCGTACTTTAACAAGAACACGCCATACCCGCCATTATCTACATTTGAAAAGCTCTGTCTGACAGAAAAAGACACACGGGGACTCATATCGCAGATTTATGGAGAAATAGTAGGTTCTGGGAATACACAACAGGAGCAAAAACTAGCATACAGAATTAAGTGGGAGACGGATCTGGGAGAAGCCCTGGAGGAAGACGACTGGTCGGCCATTTTGGAGGCAGCAGCCAAAAGCTCTATTTGCACGACTTTGAAGGAAAACGCATATAAAGTATTGATGAGATGGTACCTCACCCCACTGAAATGATCAAGGTTTGTGCCAGGATATTCCCCGCTGTGTCCGAAACAGTGTGGAGAATCGGCCGACCTGTGGCACATGCTGTGGTCTTGCCCCCGTATCTCACCCATTTGGGAAGAAATTAGAAATTGGATCCAGAGGATTTTTGACCTCACAATTCCCCCGGACCCGTGGCTGTTCCTCCTGAATAGACCATGGCCGGGTCTCTCTAAAACTGGTAATAAATTAGTTGAACATTTCTCAATGGCAACGCAGTGCGACATCGCAGCTATGTGGAAACAACCCGAAATCCCAAATATCCCCAAGATTCAAAATCGAATGTGGTACATATGCCAGATGGAGAAATTAACGAGTTTGGTTAATGACACTCGTGATAAATATCTAAAAGTCTGGTCGCCCTGGTTGGAACAGACAGATATCCGGGGGGTAAAGGTCACCACAATTTGGCAATAATAGTTCAAAATGCGTTTTCACTCGAAGGACGGGAGCATTGCAGTAGGCAACTCGGGCACAAACAGGGAAGCAATAGGACATAAGAGACCTAAGAGCTAAGTTGACAAGAGCTGAGGGATGATGCAAATCGTGATCTGAATACTATTTTTTATTCTAAAAACTGGAGAGGACCGCGCCCGCAGGGTCATCACCCCTCCCCCCAATCTCCCCCACCCTATCCTAACTTTTATTTTATTTCCCCCATAGCGCAGCACCCTAATTGTACCACATAATGCAAAACCGGAGTTATGTTAAGGTTCAGACTGCATAGGTACTCAGGAGAGTACTTTGGTATCGCACTGGAATGTTATGTTTGAGAGATTCACTTGATGTGTACTGTGATACTGTATGTACTGAAAACTCTTTCAATAAACTCAAAGTTGAAGAAAAAAAAAATACAGGGGCGCAAGGAACCATCCTTTTTCATAACAAAAAAAATCCAGCTCCAGCTGGAGATGAAGAATTGCGGATGAAACCCTTCCTCAAATTATCCTGGATATACTCGGTCATGGCCTTGGTCTCAGGTATGGATAGGGGGTAAGAACGGCTCTTGGGTAAGGTAGCACCGGGAAGAATCTCAATAGGACAGTCAAAGTCTCTATGGGGAGGTAACACTTCAGAACGGACCTTATCAAAAACGTCCGCCAGGTCCCAGTAGACAGTTGGAAGGGAAGTTTTATACTCTGCGGGTAATTCCACTACGGCTAACGTCCGTTTGGGGGGAAGACAGGTATTAAGGCACTGGGGGCTCCATCGTATGGGCTCCTTACCAACCCAATCTAATTGTGGGTTATGAAGTTGCAGCCAGGGGAGACCTAGAATTACATCTATCGATGGAGTATGGATCACGTCCAAGATAATCTTCTCTTGATGACCGTCCTCCGTGGGAAGGGATAGAGAACAAGTCTCCAGATAAATAAAGGCTGGTTGGAGTGGACGCCGTCTATGGCCTCCAGACCAACTGGAACAGCCTTAGATCGAAAGGGAATCCCATTCCTATAGACAAAACTCTGATCAATAAAGTTCCCCTGAGACCCAGAATCTATAAATGCAGAGGCGGGGATCAGGGAGTTATTCCAGGCCAGAGAAATAGGCAGCATTATACGATTGGGAAGTACTTTAGAAGAAGAAAGAGGGGAAGAGATTATACCCAACGAGACCCTCTCATACCTTATTGGGTCCTGGCGTTTCCCGGTCGCAGAGGACAGCTTACCAGCAGATGACCGGGATGACCGCAGTAATGGCACAGTCCACCATCTCGTCGGCGCTGTCTCTCAGACGCGGATAGACGATGACCTCCGAGCTGCATAGGTTCGGGCTCATACATGGGTTAGGGGACGTGATGGACGAGACTGCGGCTGGAAGATCGGGAGGAGTTGATACGAGGAAGAGCGCGTTTAAGTCTCCTCTCTCGTAGCCGCTGGTCCACGCGGATGCAGACCGCAATGAGATCCTCCAATCTGTTGGGTCTCTCCATAGTGGCCAGCTGGTCCTTGATGGCATCCGACAGACCCTGCCAAAAGGCTGCTGATAGCGAGCCATCATTCCAGGAGGTCTCCGCCGCGATAGTCCGGAAGTCCAAAGCATACTCGGCGACAGGACGAGTACCCTGGGCAATATGGAAGAGAGAAGAATCTGCCGTAATTTGACGACCAGGCGTATCGAATACTTGCCTGAATTCTCGAAGAAAGCGAGAATAGTCATGCGTCATGGTAGGCTCCCGCTCCCAGATGGGGGATGCCCAGGCTAGGGCCTTTCCATTCAAGAGAGACATAATATAGGCCACCTTTGAACGAGCAGTGGGGAAGCACAAAAGTGATAATTCAAATTGCATCTCGCACTGATTAAGAAACCCTCTGCACTTGTGGGGATCCCCTGCATAGCGGTTGGGAGCCGGGAGATGAGGATCCACAGCCACGGGAAGAACAGTTGAGGGAAACGCCACAGTTGCCATGGCAGAGGAGCCTGGGGAAGGCTGCAATGAGGAGAGTCTAGAGAGCTCCTGTGTCATGGAGGCAAGCTGTGCCTCTAGCTGGAGAAGTCGCTGCATGGGGCTTGGTTGCTCAACCTCTTCGGGGTCCATGTCTGTGGGGCTGAGCATAATGTTACACTGAGCTCACCACGGACTGAGGTGAGATGTGTAACAAACTGCACCCACAGCTACGGGGACACACCTGGAAAGTGGAAAATAGGCGTCTGGAACCGTCTGGGAGTATAAGATAAAGTAAGATACTTGCCAGACGAGAAGGGAGGTTCCAGAAGATGAGCATAATGTTACACTGAGCTCACCACGGACAACGAGGGACCCCGAAACTGAGGTGAGATGGGTAACAAACTGCACCCACAGCTACGGGGACACACCTGGAAAAGCGGAAAATAGGTGTCTGGGAGTATAAGATAAAGTAAGATACTCGCCAGACGAGAAGGGAGGTTCTCGAAGATAGGTTGTACCTAGAGCCTGGGATCCAGAGCCGGGAGGTAGGTCGGAATCCGCAAACCGAGGTGAAGGGGTCGGGGAGTCCAGGAGGTCAGGATACAAACCAAGGGTAGAAGACAAGAGCGGATCCACAGCCAGGCCGGTTTGGTACGCAAGGGATCACTAAGGAGACAAAGGAGACAAAGAGACAGGAACTGAGGCAGGCACGACCGTGGTTAACACAGGTCAAACAAAGCTATGCTCAGCCAAAGAATGAATGGCTGAGCAAGGTATAAGTAGGAGGAAGGACCAATAGGGAGAGGGGGAGTAACGAGGGAGCGGTCCCAGGAAAGATAGGGATTGGTAGGGAGAAACTCACCACAGCTGTGCTTGATGTGCAGCTTGTGAGCGGTGCACGCACATCAGGCATGTGCGCCGCCCGGGAGAGGCGTACGCGGCCTCAGCTGGGGGCGGGAACTCCCCCTGAGGGAGGACGTAAAAGTCCTCTGCCATGCGCACATATGCTCGAGATCAGAACCGCCGCGGGAAGCGGAGGAGAAGTGAGATCCCGCCCGCAGCGGCGAGAAGGCAGAGCTGGAGTGGGGGTGAGTAAAGTCACGGGGGGAGCTCCTTTAGAGAGAGGTGTTCCCCCGGACCTTACAATAAATAAACAAGAAACAACAACATAAACTATAAGCAATGGTGTATCTCTTAATATGGGGAACCAGGGGGGCCGGGGAACAAGGGGGAAGTCCAGAGGGGACCTGGACTATATGTGTTATTTGCATTACCGTATTTCCTCTTGTGTAAGCTGCCAGTGATTGTAAGACACACCATAGATTTGACACTTACAATCAAGGAACATTACTTCTCACTTACCAGGTTTCAGGAGAGGTCCCAGGTCAGCGGATGATGAAGCGGGTGGCCTTGACAGGACAGGTCCCACATCTGCAGAGGATTGAAGTAAAGACTGTCAGCAGTAGGTGAAGACCATCACGGCATGATAAAATGTGTGTGTTGATGTGTAGTTACCACATCCCTATCCCCACTTTATACAGTTTTCCACTTCCAGACATCAGTGATTAGCTCTTTTCTGGAAGGGTTACACAAAGAAAAAATCCTATACATTGGGCACAATAAGCCTGGCAGAGGTGGCCATTGCACACGTTATTGGGGTAGTCAGCCGTGCTTTGCTTCCACTCCCACTGGGGAGCTGCGAGCTTCAGATCTGTATCACCCTGCTCACTAAGCCTTCTCCCATTGCTACTGCCAGGGCGTTGGGCAGAGCCTGGCTCTCTCAATCTCCCTTTGGAGGGTTATATACTACAAATAACGCCGATCCACTCCCAGCTTCTCACTGGAAATGCTCACCTAGTCCCGGTGGCATTCTCCTGGGAGCTCTCACACTGTCCCCTGGCCATGCCTTCCGGCCGGCAGGTTTCCCGGGCACGGTCAAACGCTGATGCCTCCTGGGATGCCTTCAACCCACAGAACATTTGCACTAGACAGGTGTGAGCAACCCCTTAATGCCCCATAAGCACGATCTCCTTAGCTCCCTATAAACTCTGTTCCCTACCCACCCAGTGACACAATAGCTGGCCCCTCTCTGCCCATAGCTGGCCCAGTACAAAAAACACATAAGGTTTGGGGGACTGAACAGACAGACTCAGCCAACTGAGGTCTCATGCCCTCCATATCGGGGGACCACTCACTGAGCTCTGGCCATTCACCCTCCGTCACACTGTCAGAGGATTTGAAAAAGGTGGGGGGGGGTTGGCATTCAAGTAATTATGGACACAGGTTTTGCTTGGTTGGGCTTTGTCTGGTCTTACCTGCCTTGTCTCTTCACAGATCATGACACTCTTTGGCACCAAAAGCTGGGGAACAAGAAACACTGTGTCTGGCAGCAGCACCAAAGGCACCTCTGCCAGGGTAACTACCCAACATTTGCACCCTGTGAAAGCAGTCAAATAGCATCCTCTGGCAGATCCACCCGCATCCCCGTTCCTGGGATTGGATGCTCTGGACTAACCATATCAGGTTGCTCAAGAGGTGCTGTAGTGTTGGGGTCCCCCAGTCCAAACGCCTGCCGATTACCTGGGACCCCTGGACGCAAAACTGTTCTTCTATGGACTGCATAGTCCTCCAGCCTGATGGCTGCACACAGCCGTAGGGATCGCTGACTGGGTCCTCCGCTGAAACTGCACGACTGCTTGTGGTTCCTTTGCTGGGGCTAGCCTCTCATAGTCTGTAAGCCCTGTTGTTTGGGGACTTTGCCCCAGATTGGGGATACTTGATTGGGATGTGTTGGGGTACTCTTCCGCAGATGGTTCGTTCAGCCCCTCTGGCTCATGGCTGACTCCACCTCGGCTAGTGTCTCATGTAGAGTCAGCTTCTAGGAGTACTTGGCTTGCCAGCACTAGGGTTGCCAAGTGTCTTGTCCAAAAATACTGGACACAATGGTGAAAAATGTGGTGTGTGGGGAGGTATGTTATTTATAAATTATCAGACCCCAGGGAGGTAATGGGGCCTCATTTCGGGGTCTGGGATACGCAGGAGAAAGTTTGACAAGGTCTCTCAGTATTTAGGTTAACTGTAGGTGATGGTCTGCCATTGCGCCTTGACCCACCATGGCAAACAGCCTCACAATTATACGCCATAGTAGGAATGGCAACTGGGGAAAGCCCTGGAAGGTTGAGGTCCGCCTCTGAGATAGTCTTCAGGGTCTCGGTCTCCGGGTGCTTAGCCCCACAAATAGTGGCCACAACCACTACCGCATCAGCGTCCCGCCTGCTACACTGACCTTCCCTGCCTTGCTTCTCCAAGGACATCAGGTAGGATCCGGCTCTCCAGAACTCCCAGCGATGGGCTACAGAAAGTGAATGCCGCCATCCCACTAAACAGCCTTGTGCTGAAAGGGCTTACCTAGCCCCGGTGGTGGTCTAAGGGGAGCCTTCGCACTGTCACCTGGCTTGCCTACTTGCTGGCAGACATCCAAGGCACGGTCGAATGCCGATAACTCCAGTGATGACTTTAGGACAAATAGAACATATATTTTTGATAAAGTGCCTTTCTGGCTGCAGTTTTAAATGTACAGGCAGGATGAGGCTTTTTCTACTTGCATTTACAATGCAACCACTAACCACATGTTTTACACCGATGAGCTGGGGGCACTTCCTTCTGCAAACTTCAGAGACTCCCTGTTAGGGAAATGCCTATGGATCTAGGGAAGTGTTGCAGATGAAAGCCCCAGAGCCACAAAGTGTGAATTAGCCGGGATGCTCGCTGACCAGGAGATCCTGTTAGTCATCTGGGCTAGTTCACACCTTGGGTCCAACTCCTAGCCTGGGAGAAGCCAGGTAAAAAGGGGAGCACTCATATGGTATGCAGCCCAGGTGTCAGAGTTGCACAGGCGCTGTATCAACTGGAAATCCCTGTAGTGCCCATCTGCAAACTGGGGGCAAGATGGAGATTGGTGGGATGGAGGTTCCCACGAAGGGGATTGGGCGGGTATGTTATAGATATGCTAGCCGACCCTATATACATGCTCCCTAAGCTATCCCCGTTGTCTTTCGTCTCTCTTTTACAATGTGAACAAATTTCCACTTTGCTTCTACAAGCGGATAAGAGCAGCAGCAACGATTCCCTAACGCAACAAGTTAATTACATCAGAACCAAGGACATAACTCTTCTTCAGGATTCCGTTAGTGCTGGGGGTTATCTAACGAACCCCAATGGACCAGAAAGAACTTTGCAATATTCACAGACTTATTGGGCTGGCAATTTACGCCCCTTGCAAATATTCTGGTGCTTTGTTTTACTTCTGGACATTCTATCCCATTCTCTTCCTCAGTAAGTGTTTTGACAAGTATATTCTAAGGTTGTCGTGTGTCTGTCTATTAAGGAAATAAATGTCAGTTTATTTTGCTCAACTTGTGTGCTCAATCTAGTTCCCTAAAATATAAAATTGTTGATACGTTCCGTCCATCGTGACAGTGGTCACACGGCCACAGTTGGAAAAGCGTTTCCTTACCCTTACTCCAGTGCTGGCGGTCAAAAGACCTAAGGTAGCTGACCCTCCCCAGGCCACCAAACCAGGGGGGAAGAAGTCAAAAACCTGGGGTGTTGAAGTAGAGCCGATGGAGGTTGCCCACGAGGGCCAGTGCTCCTTGTGTAACTGGCTGGGCCACCTGCGTGTTAACTGCCCAAACTACCCCTATCCAGTGTAACAGGGTATGTCCCATAATACCTCTCTTTCCCACATAGTGTATCTATTATGCAAGTCTCTATTTAATCTATGAGCCAGTGACCCCCCATTACACTTGTAAGTGAAGGAGGTAAGGTGGTGACTCATGGCCTGTGTAAGCCTATCCAAGATGGGTACAGTCCATGAGCCCGCCCCTTGCAGAGACTTCCAAGTGGGAGTATCTGTAACCCGTAGCTCACTACAAACGAGGCCTACAAACGAGGCGTGACCGTGGGGCTGAGGTAGGGATTTGTATAGAATGCCAACCACACCCACGAAGGCACATCTAGAGTATAGGACAGTCGTACAGGCCGGATCAGGGTAACAGAAGACAGGGTAAGTGAGGTACTTGCGAATCTTGGAGTATAGAGCAGCAGATTGTTGGGGTACGTAGCCAGGGTCAGGGTTGTAGAGCGTAGAGTAGTCGTGGAGCCAAGCAAGGGTCAGTGCAGGAGAGAGTGGCGTCGCCGTGGTTCCAAATCCAGGGTCAGTGCAGGAGAGAGTAGAGTAGTCGTTGCCAAAGCCAAGGTCAGTGCAGGAGAGCATCACAGAGTAGTATCCATGCAGGGTCAGGCAGACAGGAACTAGGTGATGAGTGCAGCGTCACACAAACAGAGGTTATGCTCGGCAATGACTGGGAGCTCTGAGAGCATATTTATAGGACCTCCCACCAATGGGAGGCAACCAGGAAGCAGACGTGCGGACAGGATAGGCTGCTGGATCATGCAGGTGTGTCCTATTACAAAGCTAATAGCTACCGCGTCAGCATGCCCCCCGCAAAACCCGTAGGTGACCTGGTCACGCGCTGTCATCGTGCGCCACGACACCCGCACCGCCATGAGGGAGGAAACCAGAGGTGAGACCTGTGGAGATAGAGGAGGGGCGCAACTGCGCCGCATAACAGTGATATCAGGACAGGGCCGGGTACCAGAGGCAGGACCCGCTGAGGTAGAGGCTGAGTGAGGGGCGTAACCACGCTGCATAGGGGTGATGCCAGGACGGGGGCGGGACAGAGGGGCGGAGACCGCAGACCACAGGGAAGACCGTGTACCACGCATGCGCGCTGCGCATCAAGACAGGAGGAGCAAGAACGCGCCCCATGCCCAGAGACCGAAGGGGACTGCACAGAACCCGCGCACCGTGTGTAATTTCCACCCCAGTTTGCCACTCTTGAGTGTTATGGTAGTCCAATGGGCAAGTGAGGGTTAAAGGGGCAGGAGCAGCAGAACAGCGAATCCTCACAGTATCACATTTAGTCAGTCTTGTGCTGGGAGGAGAAGAGAGCACAAGGGCTGTCAGTGTTCCCCATCTGGGGAAAGCATGCCCACCCCAGGCTCAGGCCTGGGGACCATTAAGGCTCATGGTGAAAAAAATGGTGAGCAGGAAAGGGCTAGAAATAAGGTCCGGGGTCCGGCTTTCACTGGGCTAGAGCCAATTGTTTCCCGCAGACCTGGTGGCGCCTTCCCAGCGGGATATTTGGGGCTGACCGGGGGGACCTATTGCAGGGTTGGTCTTGAGCCCTTAAGCTGATCCCCTTCCCCCATTTGTGCAGCAGGGCGAGTGCTCATCCTGTGTTTGGCGGCAACGTCACAATACATGTTGTGATTAGTCAAGGGCCCCTGCTCCATGTTAAGGATATCCAGCAGGGGCTATGTAAGGAGTGAGGCCGGTGTAGGGAACCAGACAACCTATGGAGGCGATCGGAGACGCGCTGGCAGGCTTTTAAAAAGTGCTTTGTGTTAAAGAGCACACACAAGCACTGATCTCAGCTGAGAAGCGCCAGAGAAGCCCGGTCAGCGGAGCAAGTGGGAGTTTTACGGAGACACAGCTGAGAGAAGCTCTGCGAACAACGATACCAGAAGCGGTCAGGATAAGCCTTCCGGAAGCAGGCCCTGCACCTTGTTGAGGCTAGTGACTTACGCCCAGAAAGTGAGTGTATCAGTGATGAGCTCTTTTCTGGAAGGGGTTTACACACAATACATTATACACAGGCCAAATGAGGCGGCCTTTAAACACGGTATTAGGGGAAGCCAGCCAGGCTTTACCTTATTATGTGAGGCTGGCTACCCCAACCGTCACATGTATGTTGTGTGTTTTCTGGCTTGCCAGAATAAACTTTTGTTTATTCAACTAGTGTGTGATTCGGGAGAAGGAGTGGCTCAGTGAGTAAACACTGAGTAAAACACACTGGCATTGAGAGTGAGTTTGAAGCCTGGTTCAACTCCTAGTGTCAACTACTTGTGACCTTGGGCAAGTCACTTTATCTCCCTGTGTCTCTGGCTCCAACAAAATAGATTGTAAGCTCCACGGGGCAAGGACTATGTCTGCAAAATGTCCCTGTAAAGTGCTACATAAAACTAGCAGCCTGGTGAGTATCACACGTACATCAATATAGTTAGATTTAAGCAGAACATGTTATGGACATGTTACCAATCTGTGCTCAGGATACAGGACTTCTAGGTTGGCTGGCTTCTCACAGGTCTCGTGGAACAGCATGCAGGGTACAGCAGTCGTCACCGCAGGGGAACTGCCACTCCAGATGTAGAGAACACTCCAATACCGAGTGTTACGGTGGAAAGTCCTATCAACTGTATCCAGCCCTCTGTATACCAGCTTCAGAACGCCACACAGGGCGGAGGATGATTCGGCTATGTATGCCGCTGCGGGGAACCTCACCGTCAGCCGCTTGCTCGGAGAACGCTAGACGCACATCTGTGACGTCATCGGGCGGCGTCAGCGTCGTGCGCGAGTGAGTCACTGCTTGAAGAAGCTGGAAAGTCCCAAGAATGTCCCGTATAGTGCCCGCTTGGAGTCGCGAGCAATTAGACAATGTATTGGACAATGTATTAAAACATCCAGTATGTAGGAATAAATGAATGCGCCCTCAATCCAACGCGTTTCGTGTTTACAACACTTCGTCATTTCCCTTATACGGGACATTCTTGGGACTTTCCAGCTTCTTCAAGCAGTGACTCACTCGCGCACGACGCTGACGCCGCCCGATGACGTCACAGATGTGCGTCTAGCGTTCTCCGAGCAAGCGGCTGACGGTGAGGTTCCCCGCAGCGGCATACATAGCCGAATCATCCTCCGCCCCGTGTGGCGTTCTGAAGCTGGTATACAGAGGGCTGGATACAGTTGATAGGACTTTCCACCGTAACACTCGGTATTGGAGTGTTCTCTACATCTGGAGTGGCAGTTCCCCTGCGGTGACGACTGCTGTACCCTGCATGCTGTTCCACGAGACCTGTGAGAAGCCAGCCAACCTAGAAGTCCTGTATCCTGAGCACAGATTGGTAACATGTCCATAACATGTTCTGCTTAAATCTAACTATATTGATGTACGTGTGATACTCACCAGTTTACTAATACAATTTTGTTTAAATATTGCACAATGAGGTTTTTTGCGCTGTCTCTCTCTTTGTTTTTGCATTAGTTTGGTTGTGGAGCGGTACCACGAGCGCAGCAGCATAAACCTCTCATATTGTAAACAGGTTATCTTATTTGTATTATTAATATCACTAAGAGCACATTAACACATTTTTTAGAGCGCAATTCACTTTTTTTCTACCATAAAACTAGCAGCGCTATACAAGAACGTACTATTATTTTTATTATTATATTATTTTCTGGTGATAGTGATCCTGATATAAAGATGTTAAAAGTTCTGGTCTCTGGTGACAATGGTCACAAAACATGTCAGTTCCTATACATAGTGCTAATAGTGACATTACATAGTTATGTAACACACAGGGTGACTAATAACCTAATCTTCCATTAATATCACATATATATATATATATTTTGTAACCGACAAATAAACATATTTTTAACACTTCCCAATTGTATTATAAAGCTTAAACAAAATAGATGTTTGATTATTACATTATTAAAATATATTTACTGTCATTCACATGATGTGAATGTTACTATGATATTGTATTTAGAAAACATAATGTTACATACATATCATTCTAAACTATTCATTTGCAGAACAGATGGAATACAAATCTTTTCGAATCTCCCATTTAATAACCAATATTCATAACTGACAATGGAATAATACAGAGCTTAGTACCGGGGAAATGGAACAACATGAAATAGCAATGTACACTGCACAGGAATTATTGTGCTACTTGTACATATATAGTGAATCCCCAGACCATGTTTATATATTTATATGCACATTATTTTAAACTGATACTGTAGAATAATATGTCCTTAGTGTCACTGTATGAGGATGGAGGTTGCACATTTAGTCTGAGCAAAGTAAAAGTGACAGAAATAGACAGATATGAATGAAATCTGGCAAATCCCGGGCTACAGAGCCGAACTTTCACCCATTATTCCTAATTGTGTTTGTACTTTCCCAGCAGAAAAATGATACAGCAGTGAAGAGAATATAATTCCTTATAAATTGCATGCAAGAAGGGGGGATGTGAGTAATAATTAGGGGATAAAATGCCCTTTTCTTGCAGCCTCAGAAACACAAAGTCAGAGCAGTGTTTGTGATCCGGGAGGATGAAAGTCAGGGGGGGCTTAGTGATTATACCCAATGAGAAAGAAGCTCACTCCGATAACTAACCAATCACAGAGCAGCAGGCTCTCTATATAAGTCCCGGCAGGTCCCCGCCCCCAGTATAACTTTCTGTCAGTGTGTTGGAGATTTTACCTGCAGCTGCAATGGCCGAGACCGCTCCTGCTCCTCCAGCTGAAAGCGCCGCCAAGAAGAAGCAGCCGAAGAAAGCTGCCGGAGCCTCGAAAAGCCGCCCAGCAAAGTCCGGTCCCAGCGTGTCCGATCTGATAGTGAGAGCTGTGTCCGCCTCTAAGGAGCGCAGCGGGGTCTCCTTGTCCACTCTGAAGAAGGCTCTGGCTGCAGGAGGCTACGATGTGGAGAAGAATAACAGCCACCTGAAGCTGGCTCTCAAGGGCTTGGTGAGCAAGGAAACCCTGATCCAGCTGAAAGGGAGCGGAGCCTCCGGATCGTTCAAGCTGAATAAGAAGCAGCTGGAGAGCAAGGAGAAGGCGGCCAAGAAAAAGGATGTGGGGAAACCCAAGAAGCCAGTGGCAAAGAAACCCGCCAAGTCCCCCAAGAAACCCAAAAAGGCTCCGGCGGGAGTGAAGAAAAGCCCCAAAAAGGTCAAGAAACCGGCGGCCGCCAAGAAGCCAGCAAAAAGCCCGAAGAAGTCTAAAGCTGCCAAGCCCAGGAAGGCTGTGAAGAGCCCGGCGGCTAAAAAGGCTGCAAAGCCAAAAGCTGCTAAGAGTCCAGCTAAGGCCAAGGCAGCCACACCCAAAGCAGCAAAGCCCAAGAGGGCGGCAGCTCCTAAGAAGTGAGACCGACAACTTCAGCCTCTTACAAACACAAAGGCTCTTTTAAGAGCCACCACAACCCCACATAGAGAGCTGTGCACATAATGTGTAACTGGGAATGTTTCTCCAACTTATCCCATGCAGGGGTTTGTGTTACACTGCCAGAGCATAAGTGTATATGCATTGATACTGCGAGCACTGTAAGGTGCATGTGTAAGTTTGTAGTCCCTAACCTATTGCACGAATACATGTTTCTCAGACAAACTGACATATTAGGTGACATTATGGTTTTGTTTGTGTCTACATAATATTCACATACACGGTTTATAGAAAATAAAAATAGTTTAGTTTACATCAGAAAAACTTATTTATCACCATGTTATAAAAGTGTTTACATCACATTGAAAGCATCAAGCACATGCTATTCCCTAATACTTCAGTTTGATCACAAGTGGCACATGGGAGGGGGGACATTTACAGGTTTGTCTTTACGTGCACCCATATACAGGATGAAATGGTGACTGCATGCAAGTCTATATATCACATGACAAAGAATACACAAATATTGAAGGTGCGTTTATCTATATTGTCACACATCAAGTACATATGTTGATACAAGGATAACACACTTCTTTAATTCTCTATATTGAGATCAGTATCCGTGTGTTAATATTGATCAGGCCATTTCATTGAAAATGTGGTGGCTCTTAAAAGAGCCTTTGTTTTTCGGGTGTAAACGAAGTCAGGGTGCAGCCGGCCTAAGCTCTCTCCCCTCTGATCCTGCGGGCCAGCTGGATGTCCTTGGGCATGATGGTGACCCTCTTGGCGTGGATAGCGCACAGGTTGGTGTCCTCGAAGAGCCCCACCAGATAAGCCTCGCTGGCCTCCTGCAGAGCCATGACAGCCGAGCTCTGGAAGCGCAGGTCAGTCTTGAAGTCCTGGGCGATCTCCCGGACCAGGCGCTGGAAGGGCAGCTTGCGGATGAGCAGCTCGGTGGACTTCTGGTAGCGGCGGATCTCCCTGAGAGCCACAGTACCGGGCCGGTAGCGGTGAGGCTTCTTCACTCCGCCGGTGGCCGGTGCGCTCTTTCTGGCAGCCTTGGTCGCTAGCTGCTTACGGGGAGCCTTCCCTCCGGTGGATTTCCGGGCGGTCTGCTTGGTCCGGGCCATCCTGTGCTGCTGTGTCAGTGCGCGTCTCCGGTCAGGAACTAATAAAGAAAAAAAACGCTGCAGCTGCGTATTTATGGACTGCAGATCGCTGTGATTGGCTGCTTTGGTCCCGCCCTTCGCTCTGATTGGTTCTGTGAGAGCCGTTGCGATGTTCAAAAATCCCGCCTCAGACCGATATCGTCCTAATAAAGTTATTATTTATTTAGTGCTTGTAAGTGGGACAATTAAAAAGATTTAATGTGATAACATTAGTGTTTGCACAGATACAGCACAGAGCTCTCTGACATGGAACATGTACTTATACCAAGTATTCAAATGATCTTTAATCGGTGAAATGTAATATGAGGGGTTTTCTTTCCCAGATCATTGCTTCAATGGGACTTTCTTGGTTCCTCTTCTTCTAATGTTCACATTGTGTTATTATTATAAACCCGAACACAGAGACACAAAGAGGCGGAACCGCGCGGCTCGTTTCCTTAATGCCTGCAGTTCCCAGAGCACCACACGGTGGCAGTGCTGCGCTATAAATGGGGCTTCCCTAAATGTCTTCTCGCTCTGATTTATTCATTGATTGAGATTACATTGATTAGAAATTGAGAGCTTTTCTTTGGAGAATAGAGAGATTATTCATTAGATTCATTCAATTCATTCATTAGAGATTTTGGATTGGAGGGATTCAGATTGATTGAACTGACCGGAGAGGCTGATGACTCCTCGAGTGGGTCACTTCCCATCACAGCGCCCGCCGCCGACACCACTTTCCGGAGTTTCAGTCGGGGATGTATTGACTGGCCCGTTTGGAGAGCCGCCGCTGCCACATGGTTCATTGCCCATCGCTTTGCTTTATAGCTTTATTGCACTGTATGCTGAGTTCTGTGTGCATTACTGAGCCCAGAGCTGCGACTTGCTGTGACCCCCGGCCTTGCCCCCCCCCCCTGCCTAGTGCTGTGCCCCCCCCTGTTTAGTGCAGTGCCCCCCCCTGTGCTCTGTGCCCCCCCCCGTGCTCTGTGCCCCCCCAGTGCTCAGTGCCCCCCCCTGTGCGCCACCCTGTGCTCTGTGCTGCGCCCCCCTGCGCTCTGTGTTGTGCCCCCCCGCGCACTCTGCTGTGCCCCCCTGCGCTCTGTGCTGTGCCCCCCTGTGCTCTGTGCTCCCCCCTGTGCTCTGTGCTGTGCCCCCCCTGCGCTCTGTGCTGTGCCCCCCCTGCGCTCTGTGCTGTGCCCCCCCTGCGCTCTGTGCTGTGCCCCCCCTGCGCTCTGTGCTGTGCCCCCCCTGCGCTCTGTGCTGTGCCCCCCCTGCGCTCTGTGCTGTGCCCCCCCTGCGCTCTGTGCTGTGCCCCCCCTGCGCTCTGTGCTGTGCCCCCCTGCGCTTGGTGCCGTGCCCCCCCTGCGCCGTGTGCTTTTGCTCCCTGCGTTGCGTGCTTTGGGCCGTGTGCTCACCGCCGTGCGCCGTGTGTGGCTCTGATTTGGGCCGTGTGCCCGCCGCCGTGCGGGTGCGTGGCTCTGATTTGGGCCGTGTGCCCGCCGCCGTGCGGGTGCGTGGCTCTGATTTGGGCTGTGTGCTCGCCGCCGTGTGTGTGTGTGGCTCTGACTTGTGCCGTGTGCTCACCGCCGTGCGTGTGGCTCTGATTTGTGCCGTGTGCCCGCCGCCGTGCGTGTGGCTCTGATTTGTGCCGTGTGCCCGCCGCCGTGCGGGTGCGTGGCTCTGGTCTGCGCCTTATTATGGCAGAGGCAAATGTGCCACCTATGGAGACTGCAATACATGATGCTGCAGAAGACATGGACTACACTTTAGTGAAGAAGAGAGGGCGAGCAAACTCTGATAGCTCCAATGGTTCTTCCCCTCCATCGGTAGCAAAGACAAAGATGCAGAAGCACAAGGAAGACCAAGGCATCAAAACATCAAACCGCTTCGAGCCACTTGCTGGTGCCGATGACTGCTCAGGGCCCAGGTGCAACGATGAAGAGACTGCACTCCCACCCAAAAAGATTCGCATACCACCGGTAATGGTTAGGAATATGAAGACCCACAAGGACCTTGTCGACATCCTCACCGAACACTGCACTTCCCCGTTTGTAGTTAAACCACGGGCGAACCACGCAAAGATCACTACCACAACTGTGGACGACTACCGGAGCTTGACGGACTGCTTTGCAAAGCAGGGCATAGAATACTACACCTTCCCACTGACGCGCCTAAAGCCCCAGAAATTTGTAATTCGCGGCTTACCAGCAAACGCCTCCGTGGGGGAGATTTCCCACGACCTCGCGGAACATGGACTTCCAGTCAAGAGCGTAGCCCAGTTGACATCCCCGGTGGACAAGACCAAGAAGTTCCCTTTGTTTATTGTCACACTGGCAGAAACCCCGGAGAGCCAGCCTGCAGATCTTACCAAGATTACCAAGCTTTGTAGCTGTGTGGTAACCACAGAAGCGCCAAAGGGCAGAAAAGGCCCAACCATGTGTTTCAACTGCCAACGGCTCGGGCATACCTCTGCATTCTGCCACCAGAAGCCACGCTGTGTGTGTTGTGGAGAGAACCACAACTCCAAGGAATGCCCACGAGATAGGAAGAAGGAGCCGGCGACATGTGCAAACTGCAAAGGCCCACACCCGGCAAGCTACCGTGGTTGCCCGTACCTCACAAAAGCAAAGCAAGAGGCACGGGAAAAGCGGACACCCCACCTGATGGAGCAGGCACCAAGGAAGACACCCACTACTCAATACCAGCTTCCCCGCCTGGCGCCGGAGAGACAGAGGACCACAGAACACCTGATCCCAGACCAAGGCACGGCATCCACCCAGAGGATGCAAAACCCAGACGGACAGACCTACGCGGAAACTCTCAGGACACCATCCACCAACCCCGTTGAGGCGGCCAACCCGGACCCCGCAGGCGGAACCGCAAGCCCAACAAACTGGCTAGAGATCATCCTTAAAATAGCGAGCGCTATTGCGAGAATGGATATTCACCCCATTGTGACAATGATAGCGAATCTCATCCCGGCCCTTCTCAGGAGCACAGAAACTAACCACCATGGCAGCAACATCTAAACGCAGTTCTGTCATCGTGATGTGGAATGCAAATGGTATCAGCAAGAAGACAGATGAACTCCTTCACCTGATGGAATCGAGGAATGTATGCGCAGCTCTGCTCTCGGAGACCCACCTTCAAGGAAACCAAAAACTAAGCCTGGCGAACCACAGGGTATACCGTACCGACCGGGCAACAGGAGCCAGAGGTGGTGGGACGGCTGTGATTGTTAACACACGGGTCAGCCATAATGAGATTGCACTACCACCCCTCCGGAGTATTGAAGCCACTGGAGTACAGGTAAAGACTGCAACAGGACCACTGCGACTAATTGCCACCTACTGCCCCCCTAAGGTGAAGCTACATTTGGGAGACTTGGAAGCTCTGCTGGACTCCACTGTCCCAACCATCATCGGGGGAGACCTAAATGCCAAACACCGGTGCTGGAACTCAAGGACAGCAAACTCCAGAGGACAAGCTCTTCTTGCTTACTCAAAGGAGAGTGACTTTGTAGTGGCTGGCCCTACAGAACCCACCCACTACCCAGGCACTGCAAGCCACACACCGGATGTCCTGGACATTGTCTTACTGAAGAACGTGAAACATTCTGTCCAGTTGGAAACCCTGGCGGAACTGACCTCAGACCACAACCCAGTTACCATTACTGTTGGCGACGAGATGGAAACCCACCAGCAAACACCCAGGTACAACTTCACCAGGGCGAACTGGAGCCTGTACAAAGAAGAGTTGAGCAACATCACAAATCCCCGCCCCTTGGACACCAACGGAGACATTGATGATGCTGTTAACACCTTTACTACCGCAGTCCAACATGCAATAGAGCACAGCGTCCCGAAACAGATGCCCAAACGCTGCTCCATCTACGACCTACCGAGCGGGATCAAGCAAGCGATTGCTGAGAAAAACAGGGCCCGACGCCAGTGGCAGAAGTTCCGCACACCTGACCTTCTGGTAAAGTACAACTCACTTGCCAGACTACTGCGACAGCAAATCAGCCAACACCGGGGGGAGAGGTGGGAGGCCGCAGCAGCCAAGCTGAAGGAATCCGACAACTCTGTTTGGAGAATGACCCGACGCCTGACCGGGAAGAAGGAGCCTAATCCACCTATCCAGGGCCAGACCCACCTGGCATGTAGCAACAAGGACAAGGCAGAGGTTCTCGCTGACACACTGGAGACAACTTTTAGGCCTAACCAAGCCAGCAAAATAGCACGGGAAGTTGAGCAAGGAGTTAACAGGCATCTTACCGAGCACCTACCAGAGACCGAAGCGGAAACCCTTGAAGGATGCACCAGGACTGAGATAACGCAACTTGCAGAAAAGCTGGCAAATGGCAAAGCACCAGGAAGTGACGGAATTACCAACCTGGCCATCAAGAAGCTTCCGCCGGCAGCCATGGAATGCCTCACAGAAATCTTCAATGCATGCATGCGGCTCCAGCACTTTCCTCAATCCTGGAAGGAAGCCAAGGTCATTGTATTTCCAAAGCCTGGAAAACCACTGAGGGATCCTGCAAACTACCGTCCGATAAGCCTGCTCTCTGGACTATCGAAACTCCTGGAGAAAGTTATTCTTACGCGCCTCCGCCACTTTGCCTCTGGTAAAAACATTCTACTAAAGAAGCAATTTGGATTCCGGAAGGACCACTCAACCAACCATCAGCTGCTGCGAGTCGTTGACATAATAAGCCATGGATTCAACATCCACAAATCAACTGGAGTTGTCTTCTTGGACGTGGCCAAAGCGTTTGACAGAGTTTGGCATGAAGGACTACTGCACAAAATGATCAACCTGAAATTCCCAAACTACCTGATTAAGCTGACTGCAAGCTACTTGCGGGAGCGCACATTCCACGTGGCTGTGCGGGAAGAGCTCTCAACAACACGCCCCATCTGCGCTGGCGTGCCACAGGGATCAGTCCTGGGACCTTTCCTTTTCAACCTCTTCATGAATGACATCCCCACAGACCTCCACAAGACTCAACTGGCACTCTACGCAGACGATGTGGCAGTCATCTCCCAGTCCTTCAGAGAGAAAGAAGTAGCTAAGAACATCCAGAAAGCACTAGACATGCTATCAACATGGTACAGCGACTGGCAAGTAGGACTGAACTCCAGCAAGACTACAGCTACACTGTTTACCAAAAAGAGGATCAAGGCACACCCGCCAATCACCCTCAACGGAGAGGCTGTCAAATGGGAGCCAAACAGCTCTTACCTAGGTGTAATCCTAGATAGCAAACTAAGCTGGAGAAACCACATTGAGAAGATTCAACAGAAGGCAACAACCAAGCTGGCAGCACTGTACCCTCTGCTGAAGACAAGGACCATGCCCATCAAGAGCAAAGTCAATGTGATCAAGGCGATCATTAGACCCACAATGACATACGCCTCCCCGGTGTGGAGTGGTTGCCACCAACATCAAAGATCATCTCTCCAAAAATTACAGAACAAGGCGCTGCGGATTGCGTCCAACGCTCCACTTCCTACAAGAATAGCAGACCTTCATAGGGAACTGGGTATCGAGATGTTAGATGAACATCTAAAGAAGCTCAACAAGAAATTCTACAAGGAACTGGACCAGAACTCAAACCCGCTGATCAAGAAGCTTGCTGCGATCTCTGCAAACCCATTTGACCGCTACCCACGACCCATCACAGCGCTGAACCTGTGAAACCAACTCAACTGTGGCAAGTAACACAGATCAAGAAGCTTCCTAAAGAGTGCGACAATACACTCAACAAGAGAACTTGGAGTAATGAGGCTCAAGCCTCGGTATCCAATATCACCACTGACAGATTTAATCTGTCAGTCAGAACAGAACGGTCAGTCTTCTCGCTCTTTTTCTTTGATTGATTCAGATTGATTGAACTGACCGGAGAGGCTGATGACTCCTCGAGTGGGCCACTTCCAATCACAGCGCCCGCCGCCGACACCACTTTCCGGAGTTTCAGTCGGGGATGTATTGACTGGCCCGTTTGGAGAGAAACCGCTGCCACGTGGGTCATTGCCCATCGCTTTACTTTATAGCTTTATTGCACTGTATGCTGAGTTCTGTGTGCAGTACTGAGCCCAGAGCTGTGACTTGCTGTGACCCCCGGCCTTGCCCCCCCCCTGCCTAGTGCTGTGCCCCCCCTGTTTAGTGCAGTGCCCCCCCCTGTGCGCTGTGCTGCGCCCCCCTGTGCTCTGTGTTGCGCCCCCCTGTGCTCTGTGTTGTGCCCCCCCCGCGCTCTGTGCTGTGCCCCACTGCGCTCTGTGCTGTGCCCCCCTGTGCTCTGTGCTCCCCCCTGTGCTCTCTGCTCCCCCCTGCACTCTGTGCTGTGCCCCCCCTGCGCTCTGTGCTGTGCCCCCCTGCGCTCTGTGCTGTGCCCCCCCTGCACTCTGTGCTGTGCCCCCCCTGCGCTCTGTGCTGTGCCCCCCCTGCGCTCTGTGCTGTGCCCCCCCTGAACTCGGTGCTGTGCCCCCACTGAACTTGGTGCCGTGCCCCCCCCTGCGCCGTGTGCTTTTGCTCCCTGCGTTGCGTGCTTTGGGCCGTGTGCTCACCGCCGTGCGTGTGTGTGGCTCTGATTTGGGCCGTGTGCCCGCCGCCGTGCGGGTGCGTGGCTCTGATTTGGGCTGTGTGCTCGCCGCCGTGCGGGTGCGTGGCTCTGACTTGTGCCGTGTGCTCGCCGCCGTGTGCGTGGCTCTGATTTGTGCAGTGTGCTCGCCGCCGTGCGTGTGGCTCTGATTTGTGCCGTGTGCCCGCCGCCGTGCGGGTGCGTGGCTCTGGTCTGTGCCTTATTATGGCAGAGGCAAATGTGCCACCTATGGAGACTGCAATACATGATGCTGCAGAAGACATGGACTACACTTTAGTGAAGAAGAGAGGGCGAGCAAACTCTGATAGCTCCAATGGTTCTTCCCCTCCATCGGTAGCAAAGACAAAGATGCAGAAGCACAAGGAAGACCAAGGCATCAAAACATCAAACCGCTTCGAGCCACTTGCTAATGCCGATGACTGCACAGGGCCCAGGTGCAACGATGAAGAGACTGCACTCCCACCCAAAAAGATTCGCATACCACCGGTAATGGTTAGGAATATGAAGACCCACAAGGACCTTGTCGACATCCTCACCGAGCACTGCACTTCCCCGTTTGTAGTTAAACCACGGGCGAACCACGCAAAGATCACTACCACAACTGTGGACGACTACCGGAGCTTAACGGACTGCTTTGCAAAGCAGGGCATAGAATACTACACCTTCCCACTGACGCGCCTAAAGCCCCAGAAATTTGTAATTCGCGGCTTACCAGCAAACGCCTCCGTGGGGGAGATTTCCCACGACCTCGCGGAACATGGACTTCCAGTCAAGAGCGTAGCCCAATTGACATCCCCGGTGGACAAGACCAAGAAGTTCCCTTTGTTTATTGTCACACTGGCAGAAACCCCGGAGAGCCAGCCTGCAGATCTTACCAAGATTACCAAGCTCTGTAGCTGTGTGGTAACCACAGAAGCGCCAAAGGGCAGAAAAGGCCCAACCATGTGTTTCAACTGCCAACGGCTCGGGCATACCTCTGCATTCTGCCACCAGAAGCCACGCTGTGTGTGTTGTGGAGAGAACCACAACTCCAAGGAATGCCCACGAGATAGGAAGAAGGAGCCGGCGACATGTGCAAACTGCAAAGGCCCACACCCGGCAAGCTACCGTGGTTGCCCGTACCTCACAAAAGCAAAGCAAGAGGCACGGGAAAAGCGGACACCCCACCTGATGGAGCAGGCACCAAGGAAGACACCCACTACTCAATACCAGCTTCCCCGCCTGGCGCCGGAGAGACAGAGGACCACAGAACACCTGATCCCAGACCAAGGCACGGCATCCACCCAGAGGATGCAAAACCCAGACGGACAGACCTACGCGGAAACTCTCAGGACACCATCCACCAACCCCGTTGAGGCGGCCAACCCGGACCCCCGCAGGCGGAACCGCAAGCCCAACAAACTGGCTAGAGATCATCCTTAAAATAGCGAGCGCTATTGCGAGAATGGATATTCACCCCATTGTGACAATGATAGCGAATCTCATCCCGGCCCTTCTCAGGAGCACAGAAACTAACCACCATGGCAGCAACATCTAAACGCAGTTCTGTCATCGTGATGTGGAATGCAAATGGTATCAGCAAGAAGACAGATGAACTCCTTCACCTGATGGAATCGAGGAATGTATGCGCAGCTCTGCTCTCGGAGACCCACCTTCAAGGAAACCAAAAACTAAGCCTGGCGAACCACAGGGTATACCGTACCGACCGGGCAACAGGAGCCAGAGGTGGTGGGACGGCTGTGATTGTTAACACACGGGTCAGCCATAATGAGATTGCACTACCACCCCTCCGGAGTATTGAAGCCACTGGAGTACAGGTAAAGACTGCAACAGGACCACTGCGACTAATTGCCACCTACTGCCCGCCTAAGGTGAAGCTACATTTGGGAGACTTGGAAGCCCTGCTGGACTCCACTGTCCCAACCATCATCGGGGGAGACCTAAATGCCAAACACCGGTGCTGGAACTCAAGGACAGCAAACTCCAGAGGACAAGCTCTTCTTGCTTACTCAAAGGAGAGTGACTTTGTAGTGGCTGGCCCTACAGAACCCACCCACTACCCAGGCACTGCAAGCCACACACCGGATGTCCTGGACATTGTCTTACTGAAGAACGTGAAACATTCTGTCCAGTTGGAAACCCTGGCGGAACTGACCTCAGACCACAACCCAGTTACCATTACTGTTGGCGACGAGATGGAAACCCACCAGCAAACACCCAGGTACAACTTCACCAGGGCGAACTGGAGCCTGTACAAAGAAGAGTTGAGCAACATCACAAACCCCCGCCCCTTGGACACCAACGGAGACATTGATGATGCTGTTAACACCTTTACTACCGCAGTCCAACATGCAATAGAGCACAGCGTCCCAAAACAGATGCCCAAACGCTGCTCCATCTACGACCTACCGAGCGGGATCAAGCAAGCGATTGCTGAGAAAAACAGGGCCCGACGCCAGTGGCAGAAGTTCCGCACACCTGACCTTCTGGTAAAGTACAACTCACTTGCCAGACTACTGCGACAGCAAATCAGCCAACACCGGGGGGAGAGGTGGGAGGCCGCAGCAGCCAAGCTGAAGGAATCCGACAACTCTGTTTGGAGAATGACCCGACGCCTGACCGGGAAGAAGGAGCCTAATCCACCTATCCAGGGCCAGACCCACCTGGCATGTAGCAACAAGGACAAGGCAGAGGTTCTCGCTGACACACTGGAGACAACTTTTAGGCCTAACCAAGCCAGCAAAATAGCACGGGAAGTTGAGCAAGGAGTTAACAGGCATCTTACCGAGCACCTACCAGAGACCGAAGCGGAAACCCTTGAAGGATGCACCAGGACTGAGATAACGCAACTTGCAGAAAAGCTGGCAAATGGCAAAGCACCAGGAAGTGACGGAATTACCAACCTGGCCATCAAGAAGCTTCCGCCGGCAGCCATGGAATGCCTCACAGAAATCTTCAATGCATGCATGCGGCTCCAGCACTTTCCTCAATCCTGGAAGGAAGCCAAGGTCATTGTATTTCCAAAGCCTGGAAAACCACGGAGGGATCCTGCAAACTACCGTCCGATAAGCCTGCTCTCTGGACTATCGAAACTCCTGGAGAAAGTTATTCTTACGCGCCTCCGCCACTTTGCCTCTGGTAAAAACATTCTACTAAAGGAGCAATTTGGATTCCGGAAGGACCACTCAACCAACCATCAGCTGCTGCGAGTCGTTGACATAATAAGCCATGGATTCAACATCCACAAATCAACTGGAGTTGTCTTCTTGGACGTGGCCAAAGCGTTTGACAGAGTTTGGCATGAAGGACTACTGCACAAAATGATCAACCTGAAATTCCCAAACTACCTGATTAAGCTGACTGCAAGCTACTTGCGGGAGCGCACATTCCACGTGGCTGTGCGAGAAGAGCTCTCAACAACACGCCCCATCCGCACTGGCGTGCCACAGGGATCAGTCCTGGGACCTTTCCTTTTCAACCTCTTCATGAATGACATCCCCACAGACCTCCACAAGACTCAACTGGCACTCTACGCAGACGATGTGGCAGTCATCTCCCAGTCCTTCAGAGAGAAAGAAGTAGCTAAGAACATCCAGAAAGCACTAGACATGCTATCAACATGGTACAGCGACTGGCAAGTAGGACTGAACTCCAGCAAGACTACAGCTACACTGTTTACCAAAAAGAGGATCAAGGCACACCCACCAATCACCCTCAACGGAGAGGCTGTCAAATGGGAGCCTAACAGCTCTTACCTAGGTATAATCCTAGATAGCAAACTAAGCTGGAGAAACCACATTGAGAAGATTCAACAGAAGGCAACAACCAAGCTGGCAGCACTGTACCCTCTGCTGAAGACAAGGACCATGCCCATCAAGAGCAAAGTCAATGTGATCAAGGCGATCATTAGACCCACAATGACATACGCCTCCCCGGTGTGGAGTGGTTGCCACCAACATCAAAGATCATCTCTCCAAAAATTACAGAACAAGGCGCTGCGGATTGCGTCCAACGCTCCACTTCCTACAAGAATAGCAGACCTTCATAGGGAACTGGGTATCGAGATGTTAGATGAACATCTAAAGAAGCTCAACAAGAAATTCTACAAGGAACTGGACCAGAACTCAAACCCGCTGATCAAGAAGCTTGCTGCGATCTCTGCAAACCCATTTGACCGCTACCCACGACCCATCACAGCGCTGAACCTGTGAAACCAACTCAACTGTGGCAAGTAACACAGATCAAGAAGCTTCCTAAAGAGTGCGACAATACACTCAACAAGAGAACTTGGAGTAATGAGGCTCAAGCCTCGGTATCCAATATCACCACTGACAGATTTAATCTGTCAGTCAGAACAGAACGGTCAGTCTTCTCGCTGTCACTGCTCTGTGTGATCTGATCAGCTCCTAACCGGGCTCTTTGGCTTCCCTCTAATGCTCCAGTCACAGTAGTTTGCTTTTAATTAAAATACCAAGTCTGTATATGTGTATACACAATGTGTTATAGTTTAAGCACAAATTAAATATTCCATAGTGTATTATGTATTTTCTAAATAAAGATGAACATCTGATGTTAGAGTAATATAACTAGACTGAACAGGGTCCTGTATTTAAAGATATCTATTAAACGTATCCTCATTCCTTATTTATTGAACTATATCACTGCATATGAAATATTAAAATTACCAATGTAAATACACACTATCTAATACATTTAAACATAAGCTGAACTATATCAAGAGTTATTTTTTTTATTTTTCAGATACAATATTAGCATTTAAGATGACGATTTAATTATGCATTAATTGTTGCTGTGTTTTTGCATCTATTTTCCAATGCTTGTCAAACTATTTCACCATTTAGGCAGATCTGGATAAGGATATATTTCCATTGTTTCAAAATGTTTTTTTTATTATTAATTAATGTATCTTCTCATACTGTTCATTCTTTTTTAAACTATAGATTTCTTATTTATCCTGAATAAGTCAGTTAGTTAATTGTAACTACAAATTGAAGAGACATTTTCCCCAAAGCTGCACTCAATATCCCATTCTTAATAAGCCTTCACTTTTAATACTTGCTACACTATTACTATGAACAAACATTACACATGAACCTACCAATCTTTACTTTAAGTGGTGAAGAGAAAGACAGTTGTTTTTCCAATAGTTCACATCCTCTAATTAATATATTATCTATAACGTATCCAATGCTGTTTTTGTTCTTTTATTATTTATAGATAAAATGCATTACATATGTATTGGAATCAATACATTAAATACTCTAATTTCTTGGAGACCATAGTTTTTTCCCCACAGAAATAAGTAAAATAAAATTAATACATTGTTTGTGACAACCTCAGTGAATGAAATCTAACTAATAATAATAATAATAATAATAATAATATTATTATTATTATTATTATTATTATTATTATTATTATTGTTGTTATTATTATTATTATTATTATTATTATTATTATTATTATTATTATTATTATTATTATTATTATGTGCCTAAACCAACATGGTGATTACTTTTACCTAAACAGGTGCTCAAGCGACCAAGTTAATAACACTAGTGTGATCATTTTCTATGCAAATAACTACTTAGTGCTCAAATGTGTCACAATCTCCATTAACCAATCCTACTAAGTAACTATCTCCTATACAATTGCTATCATTAGATACTCTTACAAACTAGTGTAACGGTGATATATGTTGCAACCAATCTCCAATAATAATCTCAGGGGGAAGGTATCTCTCTAAATTGAAAACATTCAGTGTTTGATTTAATGTATCAATCTGCAAACCTTTCTACTCTTCTCTGTAGAGGAAATATTGTATATTGTCTGTAACCTGGTTTTTCACCATTATCTCGTGTTATACCATGTTTCTACTGCAGCTATGGATTCTGGGAAATAAACACACATATAAGCATACAGTGTCACCTTTAACTTAATATCCATATTAACATGATCTCCTATAAGCATAGTTCTGCCTTATTATACAGAATTTTTTTTTGCACAGCTTGCTATATATCGTATAACTTCCATCATGTTTAAAATATAGTTTATATTTCTAAAACATATGTTAGTATGTCTTTGAATATCTGTAATCTAAACAGCTGTTAGATTGTTTTGTGAAATGTAAATGAAGGGAGAGAATGAAAAGCCTGAAAAGCTCCAGCCTCATTGTATTGTATGGGGGCTATGCACTAAGCTCAATGGGTTTGCTTTCTGATGTTAAAAAAAAACCATGTTCCGACTTTAATTTTTTTTTTTTTTTACATGACATCACTTAAAGGGAATGATGCCAGCCAATCAGAATGGCTGTGCTTCATTTGCCTTTAAGATGACGTCACGAAGCCGGCGTTACATGGTATTCCAGCCAATCAGAGTGTGGACGCCGTGTGATACCTTGTGACGCCAGCCATCTTGGATTTAGTGAAATCATCTTAAAGGCAAATGAAGCACAGCCATTCTGATTGGCTGGCATCATTCCCTTTAAGTGATGTAATGTAAAAAAAAAAAAAATAAAGTCGGAACATTTGTTTAACAGCCAATCAGGTGGCTGTTAACCCTTTTGAGGCTAAATGTGATGTCACAGCCCCATTTAAGGCCGTGACGCCTCATTTGAGCCAAGAAGACGACGAGACAACATCGGTTGGGATTTACCATGGGGTTTTTTTTGGATTGACAAATGAAGATAGAAGATAAAGAAGATCAAGACATGGTGACAGATGAAGATAGAATAAGGTGATTAAAGAAAGAAAAATGAAGATTTGGGTACCTGAGCCGCATCTTCATGGCGATGGTATCGGATGCTGTTTGAGGCCTTCAAGGTACGTGAGCTTCCTGTTACCCCGGGAGTCGGAGGGGCACCGCTTCTAATGGTAAGTAATATATTCAATGTTTGTAAATGTCTCTTTTTACAGGTTTCTTCATTGGATGTGTTTTTTTTATTTTTTGGGGGAGGCACATTGACTGATAATATATTAATCTGTACCCATTTAAGGTACAGATGAATACATTATTATGACAATATTTGGGGGGCATTTGTGGCTTGTTATTGCTGTTGGTTGTTTAAATTTCAATTTCTTATATGGATGTGATTGTTTTTTTTTTCCTGCTTAATGTAATAAAATGTTCGCGATTGGTGTTCGTTTGTAGTTAATGTTGTATTATGTTAGCTAATGCATTTAATGGTTATTTCAGATATTGTTTGAATGTATTTCTTTGTCTTTTAATGTTTACATTCATTAATGTTGTAGTAATTAATTGGCTTGATTGGTTAGTGTTACTATTCATTTTGAGTTGGTTTAGGAATTAATTGTTTTGATTGGTTAATGGTTTAATTAATTCATTGTTGATGTTATTGCTTGTATTCATTGGATTAGCTGGCTACAGTTTTTATTTAGTGAAGTATGTTTTTTTGGAGTTAGGTTTTATTATTGTGTATCTGGTGCATTAATGTATTGTAATTAGGGTGCCCATTGAGTGCTATAGAGGCTTATCATGCCCATATTATTATTATATAGGTATGATGTACCACTATACTACTCAATGGGTACAGGGTGGGTATAGTCAGTTCAGGGTGGGTGCTTAGGCCTCCCGGGTGTGTATCGGGGCAGGCTGGGTTAACCCCTTAATGACTATAGCGGTTAGTAAACGCTAAAGTGATTAAGTGGTTAGGGGCCATTAGAATGTCTTTATTATGTATATTCTGTATGCTTTCTTTCAACGGAGGACAGAGAGACCTGTTGTTGTGGTAAGTATAACTGTATTTATTTACTTTATTTATGTATGCTAATGCAGTATTTAATAATGGGAAATTAATCTATTATCCATATCTGAATAATAGTTATTTTGCACATTATTGTACTGTATGTGTTAGGGGGGTGTATTTAGTTAGAAATAATGTTTAGTATTTTTGTAAGCACAACATTGGTACCGCAGGCCCGCGGGTACCCCGGGACTCCCGCGGGGTAAGACGGGGACACCCGCGCGACCCCCGACCTCTCTCGGGGACCCCCGTGGGGTCAGCCGGGTACACCCGCCGGCCTGTTGAATGGGTGTTGCGCATGCAGAAATGTAGAGCAAGAAATTTTTCAAAGTCCAGCTTTTTTTGCGTCTACCTTGAGCTGACGTGTTCTGTTGAACGCAACTTTCGCGTACGCTAAGGTTACGTAGCTTTGTGCATCCCGCTTAAGGGCAGAATTTAACGCAAACAGGGTAACGAACGAGCAAAGTTGGACTTTGAAATATGTCCTGAAAAAAGTCAGTTTTAGAGCGCAAAGTGCCTGTTTGCGTGGCTTAGTGCATCGTGTTCAGCGCAACATCACGTTCTAAGAGCACTTTGCGCTCTAAAAACGACTTAACGGAGCTTAGTGCATGACCCCCTATGTCTTTATTTGTATAGCACCATTAATGTACATAGCAATTCCCATTAGTAATACACGTGGTAATCATATAAATAACACATAACATATAAATAACAGGTGAAGGGAATAAGTGCTTCAGACAAATGTAACATTTAGGAAGAGGAGTCCCTGCTCCAAGGAGCTTACAATCTAATTTTTGAGTGTCTCTGGCACAGTCTCAGGGGGCACATCTTAATCTATCACCACGTTAGGATCAGAATAAGATCTGAAACTGATTGGGTTCCCATTTCATAGATTTCACGCTTCCCTAGCAAATCATGGCAAACAGGGCTGCGGCCAATCACAGCATTAATGATGCACAGGAGCCATTCAGGACACATGGTCTTGTCTGAACTGGCCAATCAGGGCTTGAAGTGGGTGATTGCAAATTAAAGGGCAGCGGAAAGAAATATGAATCGGCCAATGGGAGCAGCATCCACCAACAGGGCCCAACAATGGCTTCCATGGCTGACAGGATGTCCCATGCTGGGCTCGGCATCCGGATATTTAGATGGATGACAAAATGTTCTGCTTTTTGGGTTGATTGCCCCCTGGTATGATCTTCTCCCACGGTCACTCCCCCTTGTATTCCTGCACCGCTCTTCACCTCCAGTCGCAGAATTTGCCAGTTCTCTCGACATGCGAGCTGCACAAAGGGTTTCTCAGCCCTGCATGTACAGAGACCTTAGCTATGCTTGTGATGGAATGAGGCCCAGGGACTGGTTAATAAAGGTTTTGCCCTGTCACTTGGGTTCATCTGGCTCCAAGGCCCCTGAGATACAGGGTTTTTTTTGCATGCCTGGTTGCACCTTGCATCCCATGTAAATGGAATGCTTTATTTCTAATGTGTTCTGTCAAGAGACCGGGACTCTTTTGTGGGATCAAGCACCAGAGAGGACACAGAGATAAACAAATAAACGGGTATTAATTTCGGCCGACGCCACCAACATGACTTTAACGGAGCAGATTCCACTTTTGCCGCAGGTCATGAGTTTCCAAGCACCGCTGGATGCAAGTTGTGGAAAGGTAACTTCAAATCTCCCGCTTGGCGTACAAGCAGCCTCGACTTCAGGTGTCTCTGGCACATCCTCAGAGCCCCCCGCTTAGTCTATCTTCACGCCAACCCAGGAGAGGTTTGTGGAACTCAAATTGGTCGCTGCTTTTCTAGGTTGCAGTTCTCAATGGAAAATCATGTAGAACGGGGCAACGACCAATCCCAGCATTGATGCTGAATGGGGATCCAATCACAGAATGAGGGCTCATCTGTGTTGGCCAATCCAGTCTGAGGGTGTGACAGGGAGGCTGAGGCAAGGAAGGTGGGAATTATGAACCAGACAATGAGAACAGCGCCTCCCTCCCTCCTGTTCTCAGTGCCAGCTCACTATCTCTTGGTGAGATAGGTGCCTGTGTCTGGGCACTGGATCTATATCATGAATACATTGCATCCCTACGGTATTAATACCGATTGGGAGCTTAAACATTTCCTAGTCTATCTAAAGAAATATGTTTAAGTTTTTGCTTGCTTCTGCTTTTTGCTTCCCTGGTGTTGTTATAATGTCATTTAGATATATGCTGTTGCTCACCATATGGGATATTATGTATACTTTATTATCAGTATATTTATGATATGCTATATTTCTATTATTAATATATTTATTTTTATATTTATCTTCTTTATTATTGTTTTCATTTTTGACAATTTCTTATTTTTATTTATTTCATTTATATTGATATAAGACAGGTTATTATTTATGATTATTATAATTGTTTTATTATGTTGAGTGATTATAATACACTTTTCAATATTGCTTATTGTAAATAATATATATTTTTTACCTGTCTTTTATCTTTCTTTATTATATCATTTCTTTATATTCTAATCCATTCCTTGTTTTCATCTATGTTGCTTGAATGTTGGTTTTAAATGATCTTTTGCTACTACTGTTTATACTATTTTACAGTAGTTTTGCAATAAGTTGTTTATTTGTTGTTATATATGTACTATGTATACACTTGTATGTTGTTATCCTTCTCTCCCCTTCTACACACCACTATGCTTGTATAGATGGAACGGCAGTCTCATTAATTAACCTGCAGCTGCATATAGGAGTTGCCGTTCTAAAGCAATTTATTATTGACCTATCACAGTCAAGCTGGTGGTATATAGAGGTGTATGAGATAGTTCACCACTCACTCTTTGACAAAGTCCCTTGCGGGATGAAACGCGTAAGAGGTTCCTAGCTTCATGATGTTTGTTCCCTTTTTTTCAATAAATTAGTCGTTTTTTTGTTAGAGCTGCGTGTGGTTATCTACTTACCTCAGTGCACCGCTTCTTTGTTTGGCTGTTCCGGTACCTTTGCTGGTTGCACGTGGATTCCAGGACACACATCACTGCAGGCATTCACTGAACGGTGCTTCAACTTTATCTCTTTGGCTACACCGGATCAAGCAGCGTGACAGCAGGTATTATCATTGGCAGAGGAGACGGTGGGTGACTTAGCGTCAGCCTGGCTGTTCTCTGGATGGTCGCCGCCTCTTAGCGTCACCTCACCTTATCCCTCCCCCCAGTCTGCTCCACTGGGACCGCTTAATACGCTTGTTTAGAGTGATAGTTATATGCTGCAGATGTGTGCCATTATATTCTAAGAATAAGACATTCTATGCTTTGGCCCTTGAGCACTGGCAGCAGAATTCTTCTGTGTTCCCTCTGGCCTCTGTCTGGGCAGACAATGACTTTGCTCTTCGGACCGATGCCTGTGAGATTGGAGGCCTGCCCATCCCCATCCTCTATTGTCTACAAACTCCCTGTGGAACCAGCCTAACCAGGGTTCATGGTCGTGGAGACTGGGTAATTGTATTTTTCCAGCTTGCATGCCCAGGGAATAAATAAATGCATTTAATATCTCTAGACATGCAGGGCTGAGAAACCCTTTGTTCAGCCAGCATTTCAAAAGAAAATGGTAACTGCAGGGTCTGGAGGCGGAGGAGAGGGGCAAAGTACAAAGGCAACAGCATCCAGGGGCGGAGATCGGGCCATGCACATTTGCTGCCTCCCCAGCCAGAGCGGTGCCAGCCCAGGGGGAGATATCCTGTCAGCTGGGGAAGCCGTTGCCGAGCACCCCTGGTAGACGTTCATTGACTAATAACATAATTATCAATGCTTGTAGTCATACTGTTGGTAAGTGTGTTAACCTGTGTACATACCATGTCCGAAGAAGAGTGTACTCCGGTAGGCACAAATAATGCTTTCCAAAGCAAGTTCCGAAATAACTTCATCAAATCCAAATCAAGTTAAAAAAAAAATAACCCGATTTGTGGGCACAAATCAGTTATTTTTGCATCTTATTAGTCTCTATGTCCGTGAGAATATAAATCAGAAATATTCACCATTGGTAAAACCTGAGGCTTTGTGATCTTGTGACAATCCGACTTTTAGCTGACCTGCATTTGTGTCCTTATCCGGTATAATTTCTTTCCACGTTGGACCGGTTGTGACTGTAGGGGTAGCCAGCCTAACATAATAAAAGTTAAGCCAGGCAGGCTACCCCAAATCCATGTTTAATTGCCACTTCTGTCAGGGTCATTTTGGCCTTTGTGCAATGTGTTTTGTGTAAATCTCTTCCAGAAAAGAGATAATCACTGTGTGATATCTAGAAGGGGGGGAAGCTATGTGTCTTGGGGAGCCGGGATTGTAAAAAATCACTGTCATTCCCTGTGTTTGTGTTTTCCCCACACAGTTAGTAATCCAGCATTGTCCTTTGTGTTGCTAGCATTTATCTGTATGCAGACACAGTAATTCACTTAGCTTGGCTGCATACAGAGAAATGTCTGTCCGTGACAGAGCTTGGGAGCAGCTGAGTACCTGGACAATGGTGAGTGGGTAAGGGCTGTAATTCAGGTCCAGGAACTGGTAATCGACAGTTCAGAGCCTTTGTTCCCCGAGACACTGAGAAATTGGGCTGGCCAGGGGTTCCTTTACTGGGTCTCAGCCCCTTAGGCATGATTTCCATTGGCCAGATCTAATTTCCCACCCGCCAGCAGCTCACACCCCGAGAAGCAGTCCAGAGTCAATAAGCCAGACTCCTGCCCTAATTGGTGCAACCGGACAAGCACTCATCCTATGATTGGCTGCACCGTCACAATCTGTGCTCTGATTGGCCGGCGGTCTCTGCTCCAGCAAAAAAGATAGGAGACTTAGGCCTATGTAAGGAGCATAGCCGATCACAGTACCATACAAGTTTGCAGAGTGCCTCGGAGACAGTGATGTCACGGATGGTGGGCTATTTTAAAAGTGTTGCTTGCAGAAGAGCACAGAGAACCCGGGGAAGAAGCAGTTAATGCCAAGCCTTCCGAAGCAGGCTCCTGCACCTGCCTGAGGCTAGATTATTGCCCCACTTGGTGAGTGTCATACTGTGATTGTGTGATTTGTGTGTTTGCTGGCTTGCCAGAATAAACTTTTGTTTTTTTTTTCCACAAAAAGGTTTTTATTATTAGGTTACAGTACATTGCATACAGTGTCTACCAACCCGCTGTCTTTCTTTAATGTACCAAAACCCAATTTTTTTATTTTTCCAACGTCCTCCGTTTAGACACAGACATACTGGGTAGACCAACTCACGTACCTAACAAACCACACAGACACAAATGGGGGTCGGGGAGGGGGGGGGGGAGAGCCCAAAGTCTTCTGTGTGTTCACAAACTCTACTCTTGCCTTTCCTCTGAGGAGAAGCCTGTAACTGTGTCAAACCTATTTGACGTCTTCCCTACCTGTACCCCTCCTACGCGTTGTCTGTACTGGCTCTTCATAGGAGAATGCATCTAGTTATATTATGGCATGATGGTGGTGGCATTCACCCCCGGGATGTCTGAGTGGTCTAGCCACTTGGTCCAGATTTTAAGGAAATTTGTGCCGGTGTCGTTGACCAGACTTGTCAACTGTTCCATCCGGCAGATATACCAGATTCTGTTCCGAATTTTTGTAATCGTGGGTAAGTCTGGTAGCTTCCACAAAGCTGCAAGTTCGCACCGCATGGCTGTTGCAAAGTGTGCAATCAGTTTTTGTGCCGGTCTGCCTATTCCCCGAGTGCGCCTGCCCAGCAAGAACAGCCAGGGGTCCAGGGGGACCGGTTGTCCGAGAATACTCGTTAGCCAATCCTGGATTTCCTCCCATAAAGGAGCCACTTTGGGGCAACCCCACAGCATGTGAAGCAAGTCTGCCTGTTCCCCGCATTGTTTTGGACACAATGGGGGGTAACCTTTGACGAACTTTGCTAATCGTGTTGGGGTGAGATACCACCTCATTAGGACTTTATATGCATTCTCCTTCAAGGTGGTGCATATAGAGCTTTTCGCTGCTGCCAGTACTATTGTGGACCAGTCTTTGTCTTCTACTGTCTCCCCTAAGTCCGTTTCCCATTTGATTCTATAGTTAAGTTTAGTGTCAACGTCCTGCCTTGGGCAGACCACCTCTCTGTATATCCGAGAAGTGAGTCCCGTGGTGTCCATGCCTCTGGAACACAGCTGCTCAAAATTTGTGCGCTTGGGGCGTTTGGGAATTTTCGTGTAAAATGCTCGCACCTTGAGGTATCTAAAAAATTCAGAATTGGGCATCTCTGTTTCTGATCGAATTTGTTTGAATGTTTTGATAGCTTGGCCTCCTTCCAGGTGTAGTAGCCTAGTAAGGCCTTTTGCTTTCCAGACCGCTAGGTTCTTGCGTAACATATCCGGAGCGAAATCAGTGTTCCCCATAATCGGGGTCATAAGTGTGTGCTGGGTTGTCAGGGCACACTTGTGTTTGGTGTTCTCCCAAGTAGCCAACGAGCAATTCACTGCGGCCAGCGGCTCACTCAAGGTCTGATATATCTTTTTGGGTAGCCAAATTAGGTCTTGTATCTCTACGGGGTCACAGCATGCTGTTTCTAACTCAACCCATCGTCGCAGGCTAGGATGCATGTGCCACTGAATAATTTGGGTTAATTGTGCCGCTTTGAAGTACGATATCAAGCAAGGTACCCCTAAACTTCCTCTAACTGTTGGCCTAGTGAGAATGCTATTTTTTATACGTGGTTTTTTATTACCCCAGACGAATTTCACCATAGAGGACTGTAAACGGAGGATGTCGTCTCTGATTACTTGTATCGGAAGGGTCTGAAACAGATACAAGATTCGGGGGAGGAGATTCATCTTAAGGCACTGGATCCTGCCGATCCATGAAATTGTGTGGCCTGACCAGATCCGTAGATCCTCCTTCAGAGTCCTAATTAGCCTGGGGTAGTTGGCCTTGTAGAGGGCATTGTACTCTTTGGTTATATAGAAACCTAAATATTTAATGGAGGAGGCTTGCCATTTGAAATTAAAATTCAATTCGATTAATTTTTCTGTGACCTTTGGCAGGTTGATATTTAAGGCTTCTGACTTTGTCTGATTGATTTTGAAACACGAAATCTTATTAAATTCGTCTAGCAAGCTGAAAACATTTGGCAGGGAGGTAAGGGGTTTGGACAACATTAGTATAATGTCATCTGCATACAGGGCCACTTTGTGTGACTGATCCTTAATCTGTATACCTGTTATATCGGGGGAGTTGCGAATGTGTGCCGCTAGGGGTTCTATACATAATGCAAAAATAAGTGGGGACAGGGGGCATCCCTGCCTGGTGCCGCTCTTTATTGGGAAATCTTCCGACGGGAAGCCCTGGTGTCTGACCTTCGCCTTCGGTTCCCTATAGAGAGCCAGAATAGCGCCCAACATTCTCCCCCCTATGCCAAACACTCTCAGCGTCTCTGTGAGATAGGGCCAATCGATGCGGTTGAAGGCCTTTTCAGCATCCAGACTCAATGCCATAGACGGGATATGTTTTCTATGTGCCAAATCAATTAGGTCTATTATCCGTCTGGTATTGTCTGTAGCTTGCCTCCCGCATATGAACCCTACTTGATCGGGGTGGACCAGCTTCGGCATGACTGAATTCAGACGGTTAGCTAGTAATTTGGAGAAAATTTTGGTGTCTGAATTGATGAGAGATATTGGCCGGTAGCTTTTGCAATCTGCTGGGTCCTTCCCTGGTTTGGGGATCACTGTTATAGACGCTTGGAGCATCTGGCTAGGGATAGGGGCACCATCTAAAAATGAGTTAAATAGTCGGACCAGGTGAGGTACTAAGGTTTTTCTGAATTTTTTATAGTAAAGATTAGAGAAACCATCCGGGCCTGGGGCTTTGGATGGCTTTAGTGCTTTTATTACCTCTGATATCTCCTCACCTGAAAAGTCCTCCTGTAATGCTTCCCTTTCCAATCTGCTCAGACTGGGTAGTTTTGCCTCAGTTAGAAATGTCTTCAGCTGCCTATGAGTGCTCTCACAATGGGAGACCTTCGCCCCATCGTACAGGGTCTCATAGTAATTTTTGAATTCCTCTACGATTTGTTTGGGATCAGAAGTAAGGTCACCATTCTTGGTTCGAATTGCTTGAATATGGAAATTACGGTTACTATTTTTGAGTTTATTGGCAAGTGGGGTATCTGGCTTGTTCGCTTTCTCGTAAAATTGTCGCCTAGACAAGGTCAGCTCCTTCTCAGCTCGGGAGGACATCAATAAATTTAGTTTTGTTTTAGTGTCGCGCCAGGCCTGTAGGGTCTGCGCTTGTTTGTTAGTTTTGTGTAGGGCGGAGAGGGCTGTTAACTCGGATTGGAGAATCTTAATCTTATTTTCCCTTGCTTTTTTCCGCCTACTTGCTATCCCTATGAGCTCTCCACGAAGAGTCGCCTTATGGGCCTCCCATAGGGTGGATTGAGATGTCACACTACCCACATTCTCCTCAAAGTAGACCCTGATTTTATCCCTTATTGCCGTTTCAATTTCAGGGATTTTCAGAAGAAATCCATTAAGCGCTATGTACACTAATGGCGCTATATAAATAAAGACATGCAATACAATACAATACAATTAAGCTTCCACGTCGCTCCTGGTCTGTCTAGTCTGAAGTCTGTGCACCGCAGCTCTATGGGTGCGTGATCTGACCATGAAATATCATGGATGCCCGTATGGGAGATCTGCGAAACCATTCTGTTGGACACAAAGAGGTAGTCTATCCTGCTGTATCTGTCGTGTGGGTGTGAATAAAATGTGTACTCCTTTTCTCCTGGGTGCTGTTCCCGCCAGATATCTACTAGTCTGTTTATCCTGAGACCGTGGGTCCAAGTTGCTCTGCTTTGTGTGTGCTTCAGTACTCTGGGTGTGCACCTGTCGGCCTTAGGATCTAATGTGAGGTTGAAATCACCGCCTAGTATTATACCGCCTTGTGCCACTCTATGTAGGGTTGTAAAAAATCTTGTAAAGAAGGTATCAGCTCCTTCATTGGGTGCGTATACATTGGCTATTGTGAGAGGTTGTCCTCCCACAACGCCTACTAGTATTAAGAAGCGCCCATTCTTATCCTTTTTTGTTAGTGTTGTGTTAAACGCAAGGCGGTTGTGTAATAAAATTGCTACTCCTCTTTTCTTTTTATTGGCTGACGCAGAGAGCCATGTTCTATATCTGCTATCCAGAAACTTTGGGGAACTGGTCCTTGAGAAGTGGGTCTCTTGGAGTAGTATTATGTCGGGGTCCTGTCGTCGGTAGTCTGTGAAGGCTAGTTTCCTTTTCAGGGGGGCCATTAAAACCTTTTACGTTATGTGATAAGATAGTAAAATCCTTACCCATTGGTGTTTTCAGTATGATGTGCTGCGTTACCTCTTTCTGTCTGGGTCACGACTCTCTTCAGAGTGTGGTTCTGTGAACTGCTTTGTACACTGCTCATCTGTACAGGGGGGAAACATTGGGGTACACACATCGGGAGCATGGGGGAGACAACAAATAAACCTTGATAACTTTCGGCGACTTCAGGGGACCGAGTCCCCTGGGACGCCTGAACTGCCCCTTGTGGGATTCCGGTTCGGGTGGGCTCACCTCTGAACAAGTCAGGGTGAGCTTGACCCGTTTCCACCGGCCCACCGGGGTCTTGCATGGGTCCCTTGGGGTCTAACCCCCAAGTATCCATGAGGAGACTCATGGCGACGGCGAGAGGGCAACCACCCCCTCCCCCACCTCTTTTAACCAGTGTTCATGGCAAACCGTTATAGCCAATGCGATCGTCCAGCATCTCGAGGACCGCGAGCATAGTTGCTTTGTATGTATCCTATCTATGTGGGGTACTCTTCCTACCTCTCTGCTCATGCCCTCCGTGTAATCCCACCGCACCCTTTTACCCTTATGGGCCTTGGGTTTTTTTTATTCCCTTCCCTCTATTCCTTCTATTGTAGGGACTCTCCCTTCTTGGCCCTTACCTCGAGTGCTTGTGCCTATTATGTCATTCGCCCCTCTGACTGCTTCCGCGGCTGGTGCCCTCTTTTCGGTACTACCGGGGTTTATCTTATCCTTGTTGGATATTCTCCCTCTCCCTACCTCCCCTGGTGCCCTAATGCTGTGTGTCCGGGCTATGTGTGGGTCTTATGACCCTGCGTTCGGTCCGGGGTATCTGTCCTTCCGGGTCCTGCAGGGGTTCCGGCGCTCCTGAATGACGTGAGTCTTCTTTTCCCCGTCAGGTCGCCTCTACCAAGATGGCCGTGCGGCCATATCCGGTGACGTCCTTCCGGTCTTTGGTCTTTAGCAGCCGGATGCCGATGGAGGCGGACGTCTTCCCGCGCTGGGCCCTTCTTCTTCCGGCGATGAAGCTTTCTTCCCGCCACGAGTCGCGATGCCTCCATCTTCCATGGATGCGTACCACGCGCTTCTTCCGGGTTGCGGGGCAGCCAATGTCGCCGGGATTGCAGGTAAGTCTCTTATTTTTCAGGTTTGGCCTGAAACCCTGGGGTAGAGTGTTCATGTCCCTCACTAGATAGGTGATGTTGTGGCAATATGCAGCCATACTCTGCTGCTCAGCACTCCGAGATGCAAGCGGTCCAGTTAACCCAAACTTTGCGCCATAACTTGTAGGCAACCAAACAGTGAAATGTACATTTTATTTTGATAGTGAGTGTTTGTACCACCGAGTCGGAGAAAGAGTGAATAAACTTTTGTTTATTCAACTATTGTGCCCTGTCTGGTGATATTGATCTCAGTGGTAGTGTGTTAATACTGTTGGTCTCCAATGAGACTGGTCATGATCGGTGAGGGATGTTGTGAGTATCCTCGTTCTAAAAAATCAGAGTAATAAGAGTCTGAGGATTGTTGATAATCACTTCTAGTGTGGAATATTCTCGGGAAGGGCAATGAACCACATTGTGCTTCAAAGCATTGATATGTCCAACGATACACTCTGCTCGACTGGTAGCCCTAAAGATCCCTTTGGAACGTTATTTTCTTACATTTTGTCACGGGAGACCAGGATTTTTCACATATTTATACCGGGATCAATCACTAGGCAAAACAAGGTAATAAAACAAAATGAAGTTTATTCGGGTAAACCCGCATGCACACAATGAATACACAAAATACAGACAACATACACACTTACTGGGGGTCTGGGTAGTGAAATCTAGGCTCAAATAGGTGCCTGCTTCGGAAGGCTTACCCTGACCAAGATATACACCCGGGCTTCCTGGTCCTCTTTTTGGCTAAAGATCCTAGCCGTGACCGCTATGTTCAATTCTCAGAACTTTGACTTCACGTCTGACTTAGTCCCTGCAGGGCAGACTGTCCTAGCTTCAAAACAAAGCCAGTTGCTCAGCAATTTCAAACAGAGCAACTTTGAAAAGCGTGACCTAGCTTCATCGACACAAGCCACTTGATGGTATGGCTCTCTCAGTCGGCTACCTCCTTACATACCCTCCACTGTTCTATGTTCAGCATGGAGGAACAACTAATCAGAGTGTGGGAATTTATTCCCACTACCTATTAGGAATAGGGGCTCATTCTTTGGCTGACGTCAGAGGAGGGGGCAAGTTAAGCCGGCTGAGCTTGCCCAAATGGGTGGGACATATGATTTGACCAATGGGAAATGCACTGATATTCTCTGGATTTCCCCAGTCAACCCATTGCCACCTACTACGGCTCAACTGACTCTGGCAGATTAGAGTGCCCTCCCCACAGGGGGTCTCTGTTCTCCGGATACAGTACTTCACCATGCTCTAGCCACTTAACACCCCAACACCTCTCCACATCCTGTCTCCTCTTTGAACTCCGATATCTGTCCAGACTTCCCGGAACTTGTATAGAGCCTGTACTGACTGAATAGACATTTACAGAAAATGCACAACCATGATAAAACATATTTAAATACATGATATACTTTGGGAAAACCCATATATATGAGGGAAATAGAGTTGGGATATCTGAGCTTGAAAACCTGGAGTCTGGGGGATACAGGGCAGCCACGGTGTAATTCAACCCGCATACCGGCAAATCATGCCTGCACACCGGGGAGAATTAGTTGACTACAGGTATATTTGTCCCCCAAACTCCTGCAAACAAAACCACTGCATTTCTACCAAAAATTCCCACATAAGATTTGCACACAGAAAGTGTCATGAGTCTGGGATAAAGTGAACATGAAAAGAGGAAAAGAGGAAAAGCAGGGGACACTTTAAATTTTACATGTTATAACCCATGGAAATGGCTTATGGTGCTATGCAGCTGCCAGGGACCAACAGTTTCAGGGGTAACAAGATGGGCTTAACCCGGAATTTATCAATACATTCATTGATTTTACATTTTTTTTTTTCAACTTGAATTTTATTGGTAATTCACATGTACATCAGGCAGGCAGTGCTTACATTATTATCCACATCAATGTCAGAACATTATCCAGTGTCCATGCATTCTAACTAACCACATATCATCACAAGACGTACTGGGGAGACATACAAACAGACATACAATGCTAGTCTAATAGAAGGGGGGTAGGGGTGTCTGGAGGGGGTTAGGGAGGTGATATCTTCTGCCGTGGTTCCGCTGTGAGCTCTATTACTTCTGACTCATCGCTTACTGGGGGGATTGGAGTCTCCCTGGTCTGCAGCCCCCTCGCGGGACTCCTTTCAGATCAGTCCTGATAACTCTGAATCATCATGTCCATCTATTTTTGCGCTACCACCCCAGGGGAGAACGCATTTCTCTCTATCACTGCCAAATCGTGGACCTTTCCACCCCCAGTGTATCTGTCTGGGCCAGCCACGGCATCCAGACTTTTAGGTAGTTTTCGCCTGTGGTCAGCTTCTCCATCTGACAGACTGTCCAAATTCTGTTCCGAATTTTAGCTATCAATGGAATCTCATTTTGTTTCCAACGTGCTGTGATCTCCCCCCGTACTGCCGTTGCGAAATGTGTTATCAATTTATGAGCATGTTTGGGTAGGCCTTTTAACGGTCTATTAAGGAGGAACAGCCCCAGGTCTAACGGGACCTCTACGTCTAGGATTCAGTTCAGCCAATCTTTGATTGAGTCCCAGACCATAGCTATTTTGGGGCAAGACCACAGCATGTGTAACAAGTCTGCTTGCTGTCCACATTGTCTAGGGCACAATGGGGAGTAACTAGGCCGAAATGTAGCCAATTTTGTTGGGGTCTAGTACCATCTCAACATAACTTTATATGCTTTCTCCCTTAGGGTCGTGCACATGGAGCTTTTGGAAACTGCCGCTGCAATTTTCGTCCACTCCTCCAGTTCCAAGACTTCCCCTAAGTCCATCTCCCATTTGGTAATATCACCTAGTTTTTCTGTCACTGCAGCGCCCGAACCCGTTACTTCTTTGTACAACTGCGATATGAGTCCCTTGGTAGTCGTCCCTGATCGACAGAGCTTTTCAAAGTTTGTTAATTGGTTTATAGGTTGTTGAGCCTGGTAGAATGCTCTGACCTGGAGGTATCTAAATAATTCAGCATTTGGGATGTTTTTATTGGTTTTAAGGATATCAAATGTTAAACTAAAAGACCATTTTATTTATTAGTTATTTATACATGTATATTTAGGCACTGTACCGTATATAAGTTTTTCTGGATGTGCACTGAGCTTTGTCTGTGTTTTATGTTATGTCTCTGGTTTTAAATATAAATTGCCATGCTCAGTAGCACTCCTCTGTGAAACTTATATGCTTATATATATGTTGTGGGTATTTTGGGGGTTCAATTTGAGCTTGTAGGTGTTCTGTATGTTTTATAATTCTTGTGCAGCTAGTCTTGGCTGTTTTGGAGGGTGGCAACCTCCTATCCAATTGAAGCTCACTCCCTCCCACATTTAAATGGTTAAAAGCTCACTCCATGGCATCTCCCACTATCAGGGGAACTTGCCTGCATGCAGTGTGATTGTGACAAATCTATTACAGAGTGCTTTTCCTGGTAATGTACAGGTTAATAAAAGCTTCAATCAGACTTAGAACTTTTGCAACTTATATTGACAGATTTATTATAAATCATTCTTCCTGGCAATGCACAGGTTATTAAGAATTTATATTAGTGTAGGGACCCTTGAACGTGGTCTGCCGTGAAGTTTGGCTCAAGGGCTTACAACAATTTGGCCAAAATGTTAAACTAAAAGACCATTTTATTTATTAGTTATTTATACATGTATATTTAGGCACTGTACCGTATATAAGTTTTTCTGGATGTGCACTGAGCTTTGTCTGTGTTTTATGTTATGTCTCTGGTTTTAAAAGTCTGCTTGCTGTCCACATTGTCTACCGGCACAATGGGGAGTAACTAGGCAGAAATGTAGCCAATTTTGTGGGGGTCTAGTACCATCTCAACATAACTTTATATGCTTTCTCCCTTAGGGTCGTGCACATGGAGCTTTTGGAAACTGCCGCTGCAATTTTCGTCCACTCCTCCAGTTCCAAGACTTCCCCTAAGTCCATCTCCCATTTGGTCATATCACCTAGTTTTTCTGTCACTGCAGCGCCCGAACCCGTTACTTCTTTGTACAACTGCGATATGAGTCCCTTGGTAGTCGTCCCTTGTCGACAGAGCTTTTCAAAGTTTGTTAATTGGTTTATAGGTTGTTGAGCCTGGTAGAATGCTCTGACCTGGAGTTATCTAAAGAATTCAGCATTTGGGATGTTTTTATTGGTTTTAAGGATATCGAATGTTTGTAAGCCTCTTCTACCCTCCAGGCCTACTAATCTATTAAGGTGTTTAGCTTTCCAGATTGTGAAATCGGTACTGATCAGTCCCGGAGCAAATAGAGGATTATCCCATAAGGGGGTCATACCCGATGTTTTGTGGGCCAAGTTGCATTTGATCCTCATGCTCTCTCACACCGAGAGTGAGTTGGTCATTGAGGAAAGCGGCATTTTGGTGTTTGATCGCACCTTTTTGGGGAGCCAAATTAGACTTTTCAGTTCAATTGGGGAGCAAATCTCCCTTTCTATCTCGACCCATCTTTTTGAGTCCGGGTCGGTGTGCCATTGCACAATTTGGCATAATTGTGCCGCCTTGTAATAGGAAAACAAGCAAGGTACCGCTAGCCCTCCTGCCCCTGATTGTTTCCGCATTATCTGCTTGCCCACCCTCGCTCTCTTCCCTCCCCAGATACATTTATCTATCTCTGATTGCAGCGCGAGGGTGTCCCTCAATCGAAGTGGCACCGGTATTGTTTGGTAGAGATATAGGAGGCGAGGTAGCAGATTCATCTTAATGCAGTGGATCTTCCCTATCCAAGAAATTTTATACAGTAGGTGGCCCATCGCCTCACGTCCCCTTTCAGGGCGTGTATCAATTTGGGATAATTGGCCTGATACAGCAGTTTGGTTGTCTTAGTTACGTTTATTCCGAAATACTTAATTTGCGTTTGCTGCCATTTAAAGTTGAAGTTGAGGGTGATCAGCTTCTCCAACGGTTTTGGTAAGTTTATATTCATGGCCTCAGATTTAGATTGATTCATTTTGAATCCGGAGATCCTGTTAAATCTCCCCAGTAATTTGAATAAGTTTGGTAGAGAGGTAAGGGGCCTAGTTATTGTCAGGAAAACATCATCCGCATACAGTGCCACCTTATGCGACTGGCTTCCGGTGGCAATACCTGAGATGTCTTTGCTGTCTCATATCTGAGCAGCTAAGGGTTCTATGCATAATAAAAGAGAAGTGGGGAGAGCGGGCAGCCTTGCCTCATTCCGCTCCTAATCAAGAAGGGATCCGAAGTGAATCAGGATCCCGCTTATGCTGATCCCACATGTTTTTCAGCGTTTCTATCTCTCTCTCTCTTTTGACCGCTATACTGATGACGACCCCTCTTAGTGTTGCTTTATGTGCCTCCCAGAGGGTGATATGAGATCTGATGCTTCCTGTATTTTCTCTAAAGAAATGTGTAATTTCCCTTCCTATCTTCTCTTGTAATTCCGGTATTTTAATTAGGGATTCATTCAGTTTCCAAATTTGCTCCCGGCCTGTCCAGCCCTATTTGTGCGCACCTTAGCTCAATGGGTGCATGATCTGACCACAAAATATTGTGGGTCCCAGTGTGGGAGATCTGCAGGACCAGTCTACTAATGACAAAGAAGTAATCGATTCTGCTGAAGGAGTTATATGGGTGTGAATAAAATGTATAGTTTTTGTCCAGGGGGTGAGATTCCCTCCATATGTCTACCAATTCTAAATCTCATAGACCCTTTTCTAGAGATTTTGGTCTTGTCTGCGATCCAGTCCTGGGGGGCCCTGATCTATCTAGGTCTGTGTTCAGCACTGCATTAAAATCTCCGCCTACTATTAGGGTGCCCTTGGCGTGCTTCTGGATTGCTTTAAAAGTTGCTGCGTAAAAATTAGTATCATGACCGTTTGGAGCATATATCATCACTAGTGTGATGGGTTGCTGATGTATAGATCCTGTCAACAGGAGGAACCACCCTTCTCTGTCTTTTTTGATTGTGTCTACAACCATATCTACTCTATTATGCTAAAATGAGTCTCTTGTATTAAGACCACATCCGCTCCCTTTCTCCTGTAATCCGTGAGGGCCACCTTTCTCTTACGGGGGCAGTTTAACCCTTTAGCGTTGTGATATAACCGTCAGCGTCATGGTGTGTGTCTTTTCTCACCTATCTTCAGTCGAGATCCCATGATAGGTGACGCGTCGACTCCCGGGAGCCCCTGCCGCCTTGTGATGTCCTGCAGTGCCTCGGGCCACAACGTTGCTCCACCTAGGCAGAAGATAGGGGGGGAGGACACACAAGGGACAAAGGACACATAAGGAAAGATACACAAAATGGGAAATAAATCAATGGCCCATGACCATTGTCCTTCCCATGCCTTTGGGATGTGGTGATCCCTTGAAGCCTCTTCCAGTACACTTCCCTCCGACCTGGTGGCTCCGATCCCACTCCTTCCAAGGACTTTCTCAGACTTCGGGGTGAAAGCCCCGAGTCGAGGTTGTAGGCCCACGGAACCGACCAGACTGCAGCTCCAGCCGACGACTGCGTCTGGAATTATCTTAGCAACTGTTGTTCTTATGATCATGACCTGCTACATGCAAGCTACCCTCTCTATGCTCCTCGATGGATCCCTCTTCATCTATATTTCCTAATATACAGTATTTACTGTAGCTGTTAGATAGTTGCTGAAAAGGTCCTGTGTGATGTCTAACCTATCCCCTAACTTTCGGTTAAATCTAGTTCTCATCTCATAATCCAATCTTAAACTCTTCTTGATCCACATCCGTCACAGTCCCTTCAGATTTGCAACTACCTCTGAACTCGCATGTAGTGTTACTCTCTATTCCTCGCTTTAGTTGTTCCTTTAGACTCTATTGAACTCTGTTTGTTTAACTTCAAACATTAACTACCAACTTTAACCTCAAACTTATTTAAACCCTATCTGCTACTCTAGTAACTTCGCCCTCATGTAAAGCTCGGGGGGCCTGTGTCCTGAATTATGTACTCCCTCCTTCTCTGCTACCCTCAGCGTGAGTAGCTCGGAAGTGAGCCCCAGTAAATGGGAGATAGTTATGTGGGGGTTCTATGAGCAGGGAGCCCTGGTGTGCCTACTATGTCTCATGTATATGTCTAGCCAACTGCTACTCTCTCTTGCTAGGGGTGCTATGATATATTGCTGCGTGATTGGGATCTCATTTTTTTTTTTTTTTATGAAATATGTTTTTATTTGTTGAGCCCCCTTAGCGTTCCCTTCCTCCCATACTCCTTTCCCTTTTCCTTTAACATTCCAGATTTTTAATTTACTAATAGAGACAGTAGGTCCTATATTCATGTTGCTGCTGCCCATTCCCCCACTCCCCCTCATCCCGTGTCGTGCATAGTCCACTGTGCCTTCGCCTTGTGGTGTTGCTTCCGAGCTTTACTGCCGCCTCTGGTCCTGGCCAGTACCCTTTAGGAGACTTCCGGAAGGTAATCGTATAGTCATCCTCTCCATCCGGTTCCGGCGCTATTTTGTGTGTGGCAAGTCTCTTTGCGATCCGGCCTCTCGCGAGAAGTGGCAATTCCTCCTACGTCGCCATGTTGCTCCGCCCCCTCTCCAGTGTGAGCGAGAGCCGATCCAAGATGGCCACCATTCTCAGAGGAGCGCTGTCGGGGCTGTGGGACGGGAGCGTCAATTGACCTTAAGAAGTCTTTAAATAGGCTCGCAACAACGAAATATCAACTGGAAAAGGTAGGTGAAGGCACTGATCTGCAACTTGGAGCACAACCTCACTTTGGATTTCGGGATTGCTTTTTCTTGTCTCCTCTCCTGTTATCCTTCCAGGATGGTTCTGGGGCTGATCCCCCTGCGGATATCTCCTCTGGTATTTTGTCCTGGAGCCCCAATTTGGTGAGGAAATTTGCTCCGTCTTCCGGGTGCCTCAGTGTGTTGGCCGCTCCGTTTTGGACTACCAGTAGCCCAAACAGGTATAGCCACCTGTACCGTGTTCCTTCCTCCCGCAGCACTTTGGTGACGGGGGCTAGCTGCTTCCTTTTTAAGAGGGTGGTGGGGGAGATGTCCTGATAGACTTGTATTTTATAGCCCTCGAATTCCACTTCACTCCTGGTCATTTGTCCGAACGCCTCCTTTATTCTGAAGAAATAGAACCGAGTGATAATGTCTCGTGGGGGGTCCCCTTGCTGAGGCCGTGACCTCAAAGCTCTGTGGCAACGATCCAGATGCAGGTCTTGCTCTGCTCGATCGGGCATTAAGTGTTTGAGCCATCTTCCCATAAACTCCTCTGGGTCTGTCTCGGTTTCTGGCACTCCCGATTCACATTATTCCGGCGGTCTCGGTTGTCGGCATCTTCCTGCCTATCCATGAGATGCCTGACCGACTTTTGTACCTGTGCCACTTCCTTGTCGGCTCTTTGTAGCGCTTTCATTGTGGTGTCCATTTTCTTCTCTAGGGAGTCTGTCATCTCTCCGATCCCGCATATATCAGCACGCAATGCAGCCAGTTCCGTCTGTAAACATCTCTTGATATCGAGACAGAATTCCCTCATGTCCCTCCTTCTCAGAATCTGATTGTCACTGGGATTCTCCACTCTGTCTTCCTCCTCCGAGTCTGAGCCACTTCGCGCCATTCCCTCTTGGCTTTTGGCGCGTGCTGAGTCCCCTTTCGCAAAATAATCAGTCAGGACTGTGGAGGTTCACTTCGAATGGGTCCCTTTCGACATCCTGGCTATATAAGGCAGCCTTGGGTAAGGTTCTGGTGTTGGTGTTTACGCTGTGATGCTATTTTTTATTAAATTTGCCGCCGGCTGTGAACGGAGCTAATGGCTCATACGTCCATGCAGTTCAGCCGTCAGGCCTGATTTTACATTTTAAGGCTTCAATCTCTTCAATGGTGAATTTCTGTAGTATCTTGTTCTCCAATTCTGTGCTTTTTTTCTGTAGATATCAGTACTGTGGCAGTTTCTGGATCTCTTCGATGGTTAGGATTATAATATCGAAAGAACACTTATTCAGAATTCTCTCACATTGTCACAACATCACTTATTAAGAACATTTACAGACCAGCGCCCAAAAAGTCCAATAAGTCCCAAACAGAGTCCAAACAAATGAAGGGGGAGAGAATCCAGATGGTCCAATCACTGAAAGATCTCCAATCCGGTGGTCAGTGACATAGGGACAGAAACAAAAATAATATAATAGTGTAATACGTAATATTAAAATTAAACAAACAACATAGAACACATAACAAGAGACATAACACTAAACAAACAAGATGAAAATAAAATAACTATTTATTAAAACAAACGGAGCCTGCTGCAGCGGGTCATCAGGGGGGTTAAAACCCAAAACCCTACTTACAGCAGGACTGGAATAACACGTGTGTGACCAAGTAAGGCAGACGCCGGCAGCAGTAAGGGTCCTCGTGGGCTCCCCAATGTGTGATATATGTCCCATTTTCCTCTGACTTCGGAGCACTCTCCAAGATGGATGCCGAGGAAGGGAAATCCACACACACCTGCACGCATGCAAAACAGCCGCTCTCGCAATGTCTCGATGACGTTGTTCTCTGCTTTACTTGACTTACACGTTCTCACAACCAGTACTTCTCCAAGGCGCCGTGACCTCTGACCCTAGGTGTTTTGTGACTGACGTCACTTCCTCAGGGGATGTTCCCCTGAGGAAGTGACGTCAGTCACGAAACGCTTAGGGTCAGAGGTCACGGCGCCTTGGAGAAGTACTGGATTCTCCCCCCCCTTCATTTGTTTGGACTCTATTTGGGCTTTATTGGACTTTGTGGGCGCTGGTCTGTATATGTTCTTTGTGCTTTCTCTGGTGGTGTTCTGCTAGTGTTCCTGGCTGCCCTGCATACATTGTGTACTGTTACATGTTCTATTTAGTTTCTATATTGGTTGTATTTCTATTTTTATGGTTTGTAGCGCCTAAGCACTTTCTTTTGCGTTACAACATCACTTATTGTCACTAAATATTGTAGGCATTAAATTCTCTTAACCCCAGAGGTATTTGTTTTACTCTAAAGTATTCTGCAAGAGTAACTCCACGCGGTGATTGGTCCCATCCCCTCTTCCATGCTTTCCTACGGTAGCGGGAAAGCTAGATAAGTGGCACCCGATTAGCGCTCCAGAGTTCATTCTGATCTTAACATGGTGGTGAACAAAGCGCTGAGCTCTGATGCTGTGCCACCTGAAAACGAGGCTGAGATCCTTGCCAGCGGGAAATTCAAACATGATTTGTGTTGTGGAACTGTGGCTCTTCCGGAGAAGCGGAGAGCAGGACTTTAAAGAAGGAGATTAGAAAGTCTTCTGCTGCAAATTGTTCCAGAGAGGTTTGGACGATCCCAACCCAATGGGGTGTGGAAGAAAACCCTTGGTAAGCCTTCAATGTGGTGCTCACTATAACGGTAGGGTCCCAGAAACCAGAGTATTAAAGGTAAGCCCACTCCCTGGCCCCATATCTGTCTGATGGATATACAGGATTACCTTGTACACCTATCTACCTGTGGCTCATGTGGCCAGCATGTTATGTGTAAACTTGTATTTTCTGTGAAATGTATTTGTGTCTGTGTAATTGTGTGTTTCTTTGTTCCCTGGGAATGCTAGGCTGGTAATACACTTACCCAGCAAAAACATCCAAATATCTGGGTTTATCTGGTTCCACGAGTGTGTTGTATTGTATGTCTTTATTTATATAGTGCCATTAATGTACATAGCGCTTCACAGTAGTAATACATGTGGTAATCAAATAAATAACAGATAATATAAATAACAGATCATGGGAATAAGTGCTTTAGACATAAAAGTAATATTTCGGAAGAGGAGTCCCTGCCCCGAGGAGCTTACAGTCTAATTGGTAGGTAAGTAGAACGTACAGAGGCAGTAGGAGGGAGTTCTGGTAAGTGTGTCTGCAGGGGGCCAAGCTTTATGTATCATGTGTTCAGAATATCCACAGTGCTATTCATATGCTTCTTTAAGCAAGTGTGTCTTAAGGTGGGTCTTAAAGGTGGATAGAGAGGGTGCTAGTCGGGTACTGAGGGGAAGGGCATTCCAGAGGTGTGGGGCAGTCAGTGAAAAAGGTTTTTTTTTTTTCAACTTCAATTTTTTATTGGTGTTTTCAAGCATACAGTATATCACAACCCATTGTAGAGTACACCATTTCTTTTGTTAATAGAACAAAGAACACCATATTAAACACGACGAACATTGGGAATTACCTAACACAATAGACACGACACACCAGACATACATGACATAGGGCCGGGGGGGAAGGGGGAGGAGGGGGGGTGGGTATGAGGAGTCGTTGTGCGAGGTAAGGTGTCGACCTCTGAGGCTTTTTGGATCCGTCTTGGGTTCCTGTGGAGTCTCATTCCAACTTTTTCGCGGAGGGGCTTTAGCTTGAGCCCGACATCTCTCCCCTAAGTGTGGTCGGGACCGTCGTCTGATGTCCGCCTACCTGTCCGTCGCTGTGTGATGTCGACGTCTCGCTGCCCTCAAAGGAGAACGCATTTGTTGCTATCATTGGAAGATTGCTGTGGCACTTACCCCTGGAATATCTGTCTGGGCCAGCCATGGCATCCAGACTTTTAGAAAATTTTCGCAGGTGTCATTAACTAGACTCGTTAATTGTTCCATCCGGCAGACATAACAAATCCTATTTCTAATTGTGGGGATGATTGGTATTATCTGTTGCTTCCATAATGCTGCGATATCGCATCTAGTGGTGGTTGCCAAATGCGCGATCAATTTATGCGACGCATTTGATATACCCTGGATCCGCCTGCCCAATAGGAACAACCATGGGTCCAGGGGGATCTCCAAACCGAGAATCCTCTGTAGCCAATCTCTAATTTGTTCCCAAATCGGGACTACTCTGTTGCAGGACCACAGCATGTGTTGCAAGTCTGCCACCTCCCCACACTGCTTTGGGCAGAGGGGAGTGGCCCCTAACAAATTTAGCTAACCTTAACGGGGTGTAGTACCAGCGCATAAGGACTTTATATGCGTTCTCCTTTAATGCGCTTTATAGTAAGCTATCAAGCAAGGTACCGCTAGTCCTCCTCTAACGGTGGATCTCTTTAAGATCCCCTTTGCGATTCTTGGGTTTCTCTTATTCCAAATGAATTTCATAATTTGGGACTGCAGAGAGAGGATGTCTGCTGTTACAAAAGGTATCGGTAGACTCTGGAAAAGATATAACATTCTTGGGAGGAGGTTCATTTTCACGCTATGAATCCTCCCGATCCATGAGATACTACCTTTCATCCAGGTTCGAAGATCTTCTCTCAGCGTCTTAATTAACCTGGGAAAATTGGCTTTGTATATCGTTTTGTAGTCCCGTGGAATATATACCCCTAAATATTTGATTGCGGAGGGTTGCCATTTGAAATTAAAATTTATTTCTATCAATTTTTCCACCTCTTTGGGTAGATTTATGTTGAGGGCTTCCGATTTGGCCTGATTGATTTTAAAACCCGAAATTTGGTTGAATTTACTTAATACCTCAAATGCATTGGGCAGGGATGTGAGAGGTTTTGACAGCGTCAAAATGACGTCGTCAGCATACAAGGCTATTTTGTGTGTTTGATCACCAATCGAGATTCGTGCAATATCTGGACTATGTCTGATGTGGGCTGCCAGGGGCTCAATACAAAGGGCAAACAACAGCGGGGACAGCGGGCACCCCTGTCTTGTTCCACTTTTAATACTAAATTGCTCGGAGGGGAATCCCTGATGTCTCACCCGAGCCGTTGGGCTCTCGTATAGTGCCAAAATGGCTTTTAGGAGGCGTCCTTCAAAACCAAACTCCCCAAGTGTTGCTGTTAGGTAGGGCCAGTCTATTCTATCGAAGGCTTTCTCTGCGTACAGACTTAACACCATGGAGTGAATGTTTTTCTGTTTGGCCAGATCAATCAAATCAATTGATCCTCCTGGTGTTGTCTGCCGCCTGCCTACCCCCGATAAACCCTACTTGATCCGCATGAATCAACCCAGGAAGGACGCTACCCACTCTGTTGGCTATGAGTTTGGAGCATATTTTAATGTCGGAATTAATCAGAGATATAGGCCGGTAGCTCTTACAGTCTGCCGGGTCCTTTCCAGGTTTGTGGATCACTGATATTGAGGCTTGCAGCATTTGAGTTGGGAAGGAGGCCCCCGCTAGAATCTCATTAAATAATCGGAGCATGTGAGGGGCCAATAATTTCAGATATTTTTTGTAATACAGGTTCGCCTCTGACAGCTCTTCTAACGTGAAGTCAGCTTGTAGCGCCTCTCTCTCATCCCTGCTCAGTGTGGGTAGTTTTGCCTCTGTCAGAATTGTTTGTAACATCTCTTGTGTTTTGCGAGTGTGGGTGGCTTTATCTCCCTTATATAGTGTTTCATAGTAGGTTTTAAATTCTTCTACTATTTTCCAAGGAATGGATGTCAGTTCCCCACTCTGGGTTCGTATTGCGTGAATGTGGGACTTTGGAAGCTTATTTTTTAGCTTGTTGGCAAGTAGGGTATCTGGCTTGTTAGCTTTTTCATAAAATTTGCGCTTAGACCAAGTCATTTCCTTCTCTGCGTGGGAGGAGAGCAGGAGATTGAGCTTTGTTTTGGTATCTAGTAATTGTTTCAGAATATGATCTTGCTTGTTCGCTTTATGATTGGCTGCAAGTTCTGCTAATTGTTTTTCTAACTCTCTTATCTTTTTTTCTCTTTCCCTTCTTCGTTTGGCGGCCAATTCATTAATATCCCCCTGAGGGTTGCCTTATGGGCCTCCCACAGCGTGGAGTGTGTGGTCACACTCCCCTCATTCTCCAGAAAATATTCTTCAATTTTGTCCCCTACCTCCTTTTCCACAGCCGGTATTTTTAACAGGATCTCATTTAGTTTCCAATTCGCTCTGGGTCTGTCTAGTGGAATTAAGGTGCATCGCAGCTCTATTGATGCATGGTCAGACCATGAAATATCATGTATCTCTAAACAAGTGACCCAGGAACCAATCTATTAGACACAAGGATGTAATCTATCCTGCTGTAACTGTTGTGTGGGTGGGAGTAGAACGTATATTCCCTCATTCCCTGGTGTTGTTCCCTCCATATATCCAAGAGTTGACACTGTCTCATCCCGCTTGATATGGTTAGTACGTCCTGTCTGTGGGCTTTGTTAGTGCTAGAGCATCTGTCCAAGTCGCTGTTGAGTGCTCGGTTCAAGTCTCCTGCCAGTATGATATTGCCTGTCGCTACCTTGTGTAACTGAGAACAAAATACTGTGAAAAAGTCGTTGGAAGATTCACATGGGGCATATACTGTCGCCAGAGTGATGGGGTGGGCTTGAATAGTCCCGGTCACTATTATGTACCGTCCCTCCCTGTCCGTGTATGTTCTGTCAGCTATAAATGGTAGTTTGTTATGGATTAAGATGGCTACACCTCTAAGATGGCTACACCTCTTTTTTTAACTTGTGCAACGGACAGGAAGCTCGTCCGGAAATCTTTATCTAAAAAGTTTGGCCTATTATTCCTTGAAAAATGCGTTTCTTGTATAAACAGTATTTCTGCTCCCTTCCGCTTATAGTCCCTGAATGCAACCCTTCTTTTAGCTGGACTATTGAAACCCTTAACGTTGTGCGAGATTAAGACTATTTCCTTACTCATTTGTGAGCTTCAGCCTTTTGATCTGTCGTATTCTTACTGGCCTCGCATGCCACTGATCCTCTTCGCTTCTTCTTTCTTCACTCCATCTGACCCGCTCCCCTGAGGAAACAAGAGATGGGGAACACACAAAAGGGGGAACCTGGGGGAACATAAACACAAGACCACAATTAACATAAAATGACATTTCTCGGCACCTCTTCTTTCCTCCTCCGGCTCCGAGACTGCTGCCTTTGAGCTCCAGCCCGGTCTGCGGGGCTAGTTCCGACATCCTGGAGTGTGTGTAGCCCTCTCCAGCTGCTCAGGCTCAAAGGACTTCGTTAGGCCAGCGAAGAGCCTCCCTCCCCTAAATTCCTCCCTTTAATTGTCTCTTCTCGCTCGTGGAGCTTTGGGGCTCTGTGACCAGATTGGGTCCAGGGTTGGTTCATGGGGGCTCGAGTGCACGGGGGCCTCCCCTAGCCCTAGCTTGTGCATCATGGCAGGGCCTTCCTCTGGCTCTCTTATTAGCATGGTCTTGCCACCTCTCGTTACCGAAAGGCCAAAGGGGAAGGTCCACCGGTACCTCACCCCATTGTCTCTCAGAGTTTTAGTTAGGGGGCCCAGGTTTCTCCGCCTAGCCAACGTTACTGGGGAAAGATCCTGGAATATTAGTAACCGGGCCCCTTCAAACTCCACTGCTGGTAGTGGTCTTGTTTTCTGGAGCACAGCCTCTTTCGTTCTATAGTGGTGCAGTCTGATCACAATGTCCCTTGGCTGCTCATTTTGCAGCGGTTTGGCCCTTAGTGCCCTATGGCAGCGATCCATAGCCAGCAGGCTTTGCTGCGTCTCTGGCAGTATTGACTCCATCCACCGCGTGATGTATTCATCACAGTCCAGGACTGATTCTGGCACTCCTCTGATCTGCAGGTTGTTTCTCCTATCGCGGTTCTCCGCGTCCTCCTGCCTGTCTCGGATCTCATTTATTTGTGCCTGTAAATCCCCAGACCTTTTGTCCTGTCGTTTAATGGCTTTGATGGACTGGTCCATTTTCGTCTCGAGGACCCCCGTCCTTTCTCCCAGGTCTGATACCTCCTTTTTAAGATCCCGCATCTCAGCCTGTAACATGGACCGTAGATCGTTATATAGCCGCATGATGTCGCACTGCCGGACCGGCCCCAGGCCCTGATCGCTGATTTCTTCTCCTTCTCCGTCTGGCTCTGACTCTGAGCCCGCGTTTAAAATTGGCGCCATTTCTGACTCCGCTCTGCCCGGCCACGTTCTTCCGAAGTATTCTGGCAGCCCCTTCTTTCTTGTTACTCGCACCCCTCTTTTGGACATCTTGGGATCCTGTGCTTTTTAACTGTGTTGTATATGCTGTTTTTACTCGTTTCTGTGGTTATTTTATTATTTATTTCTCGAGCGGGGCACGGAGCACGGAGCATGAAACTTACACGTCCATACTCTGTACCGTCGCGCATGCGCCTCCCAGTGAAAAAGGTTTAAGGCGGGAGAGGGCTTTAGATACAAAGGGGGTAGAAAGAAGACATCCTTGAGAAGAACGCAAGAGTCTGGATGGTGCATAATGAGAAATTAGGGATGAGATGTAAGGAGGGGCAGAAGAATGCAAAGCTTTAAAAGTGAGGAGAAGAATGGAGTGTGAGATGTGGGATTTGATCGGAAGCCAGGAGAGCGATTTCATGAGGGGAGATGCTGAGACAGATCTAGGAAAGAGTAGAGTGATTCTGGCAGCAGCATTTAGGATAGATTGTGTGGGAGACAGGTGAGAGGCAGGAAGGCCGGACAGCAAGAGGTTACAGTAATCAAGACGGGAGAGTATGAGGGCCTGAGTCAGAGTTTTAGCAGTCGAGCAACAGAGGAAAGGGCGTATCTTTGTTATATTGCGGAGGAAAAAGCGACAAGTTTTAGAAATGTTTTGAATGTGAGGGGCAAATGTGAGAGAGGAGTCGAGTGTGACCCCTAGGCAGCGTGCTTGGGCTACTGGGTGAATGATTGTAGTTCCAACAGTAATGTGGACGGAGGTAGTAGGGCCAGGTTTGGGAGGAAGTATGAGGAGCTCTGTTTTAGCCATGTTGAGTTTAAGGCGTCGGAGGGCCATCCAGGATGATATAGCAGAGAGACATTCAGAAACTTTGGTTTGTACAGCAGGTGTAAGGTCAGGTGTTGAAAAGTATATTTGTGTGTCGTCGGCATAGAGGTGATAATTAAACCCAAAAGATGTTATTAGGTCACCTAGAGAGAGTGTGTACAGAGAAAAGAGAAGAGGTCCCAGTACAGAGCCCTGGGGTACCCCCACTGAGAGATCAATAGAGGAGGAGGAAGTGTTAGCAGAAGAGACACTGAAAGTATGATGGGAGAGGTAGGATGAGATCCAGGATAGAGCTTTGTTCCGAATACCAAGAGTATGGAGAATGTGGAGAAGAGGGTGGTCCACTGTGCCAAATGCTGCAGAGAGGTCGAGTAATATGAGCAGAGTGTAATGACCTCTGTCTTTGGCAGCATGGAGGTCGTCAGTTATTTTAGTGAGGGCTGTTTCCGTGGAGTGAGCAGTGCTCCACCATCTCTCTACGCATACTCTATCTACAAAACGGAACGGATGCACGCTGTCATGGAGCAGAAGGGGTTTACTATGTGAGTGACCTACTATGTTTATTGTTATTGTGACTATAGGGTATTTGCAGGGCTCCAGCCTATGATACAGGATACCTTCTATCCACATAGTGATTGCACTGGGAGTCTCTTTATATAAGAGCTTCCATGTGGTTTCGCTTTTTAGAGTGGTTACATTTGTTCTGTCCATGTTAGGCTTTACATGGTGAGCCATATACCCTGTCACACATCTACACATTTTATTATTGAATTAATATACCCCGGTCTCCTAGGCAATATTGCCAACATTGCACAATCCTGGATTTAGAAGCACCATCAAGAGATTCACTTCTCATTCTTTGCTGAGCAGTGCGGAAGCCAGATTGTAGAGGGTCTAGGAGAGAATAGGTGTTGAGAAAATGGAGCAAGCGAGAGAATACAAGACGTTCAAGGAGTTTTGAGGCTAAAGGCAGGAGGGAGACAGGTCGATAGTTAGAAAGACAGGTAGGGTCAAGCTTGCTGTTTTTGAGTAATGTGTTAATGACAAAAAAGAGTGGGGATTGGTCGACCTCCTATCTGGGTGCCAGTCTGCCCAGACAGAGAGGCGTATAAAGAGATATCGGGTCAGCATTGAGAACATTGGCAGGTAAGAGCGGTTCTCATTTTTGGTTTATAATTCCACCCTCCTTACCTCAGCCTCCCCATCATACTCGCCGCCCAGATTGACCATCGTGCTGTGATTGGCCCAACTCACGGTATCTGAGCTGTGATCAGTTCTGCCCTGTTCTCCATGATTTCCTATGGAGGCTGGGAATCTGTAAAAAGGGCAGCCGATCTCAGCTCTAGAGACTTCGCTCAGGCTAGCGTGGAGAGGTTGTCATGGGAGACCAGGTACTTGTAAAACCTTTTATATTTGTTCATTGATCATACATTAGGCAAAACTGAGTAGTAGAAACAAAATGGAGTTTATTTTGGAAAACCTGCGTACAACAAGAAGATATACACAATAGACAGACAACAAAAGCACACTTAATGGAGGTCTGGGGGGTAATGTACACTTTCCTAAGTGCTGGGCGCCCGCCTAGAGTGGGCTTACCCTGACTGGAATATACCCCCGGTTCCTCTGCTTTTTTGAAAAGAGTAACTTTGAAAAGCCCACCTTACCTCATCGACACAAGTCACTGGATGGTCTGGTTCTCTGCCTAGGTCATCTCCTTACATACACTCCACTAAGCTATACTTAGCATGGTGTTAGGAGGAGCGACCAATCAGAGCGTGGAAACCCTATTCCACTAGAAAATAGAAACAGGGGTTCATCCCTTGGCTGACATCAGAGGAGGATGCATGCCATGCCAGTTCAGGATGTGGGGGACAGGACATATGAATTATCTAATGGGAAACGCACCAACATACTTCCACTTGCCCCAGTCAACCCATTGCCACCTACTGAGTAGGCTCCATTAAGTCTGGCAGGCCAGAGGATCCTCCCCACAGTTTGTCTCTGTTCTCCAGACTCAGTACTCTGCCCTGCCCCGTCCACTTAGCACCACCACACCTCTCAACATCCTGTCTCCTCTTTGAACTACAGACATTATGCAGACTTGCTGGCACCTTAAGCAGCTGCCCTGTCTGACTGCACCGAGCCTTAATTTTAATACATGGGGAGACTCATGGCTGTAAGGGATATAGGAGTGAGATATCAGGGCTCGAAAACCTGGAGTCTGGGGCACACGGGGCTGCCCAGATGTAATTTTGCACGTGTACAGGCAAATCATGCCTGCTCACGGGTAGAATAAAGGTACTACCGGTAGCTCCGGTCTCCCCAAACTCCTACAAACAAAATAATTGCATTCTTACCCAAATATCCTACCTAAAACTTACACACAGAAAGTGTCATGAGCCTGGGGTAAAGGGAACATGGAAAGTGAAAAGCAGGGGGTAAATTTAACTTTCATGCAAAGATACCTGGCCCCTGGCTTACAGGGATAGGTAGCTGCCAGGGACCCAAGGGCAACCAGAGGGCTTAGCCTTTATTATATAGCCTGGTTACCCTTGCCCATCACAGAGGTACTAATAAGTCTTAAGCAAGGCTGTGCCAAAGATACCAAGATGAGGCTGTCTGCCTTCCTGAAGCACGACATTTAAACCAGTCTGTCAGTTTTCAACTTGCAGCCAGCACTGCCTTTGGATGTGTGGAGGGGTGGTATTGTACTGTATTTTGGGTGTGTGAGGAGGGGTATAGTATTGTGGTGTGTGTGGGGGGTATGTTTTTTGGGGGTGGGTTGTATTGTACTTTGGGTGTGGCAAAGTATTGTATGCTGGGTTTGTGGGGGGTATTGTATTTTGAGTGTGGAAGAGTATTGCATTTTGGGTGTGGGGTGTATTATTGTGAGGTAGGGGGTTGTACCAGTGTTGTGTGTGTACGGGGGATTGAGGTAGAGGGGGTTAATTTAATGATAGTGGAGGGGGGAGAGTGAGTGAAGAGAGACAGACTGGGGAAGAGAAATACATGGGGAGAGGAGGGGGCCCACAAAGAGGTACGAAAGGGCGGAATAGTAAAGGGGGTTTGCAATGTCTGAAAAGGATGGGGGTTCTTGTAAGGCTACTTACATGGGGGTGGGGGCCCAGTCAAATCTCTCATCCTGTGCCCCGGTACATTTGTGTGTGGTACTGCCCAGTAGTACCTGGACTGGGCCGTTGGCAATGGGATCTGCAAGGTAGGTGTGCTGCCCCGTCTCAATACTGATATGCTGCTCGGTTCTGATTTGGGAAATTATTTCTGTATGTTCCAAAGGACCTTCTAGCGGCCCCAATCACAACTGTAACACCCTGCTCTATACCAGGGGAGATTGTCTCAAATTAGTAGGAGATAAATCCTGAACCCTACCAGGATCAACTCCCATGCTGCCCAGGCTGATCCCAAGAGTCTGCGTACCTGGATAAACCAGGGGTTCACCCAGGCCCACCAGTAGATCGTGGGTGCCATAGGGTCCTAGCACGGTCCCGAGCCTGCTACCAAAACCCCAGAGGACTTGGACTTCCAGGTATACTGGAGAGGATGACTCTGGAGCCCCAGCTGGCCTTAATCTTGGGGGGGGGGGGTCATCCCAGGATGGGTCTTTCCCATGAACTCTTGGGTTAGAGGGAGAGGTGTGACAGAAAGGTAACCAGGAACAAGTATTGTATTGTATGTCTTTATTTATATAGCACCATTAATGTACATAGCGCTTCACAGTAGCAATACATGTGGTAATCAAATAAATAACAGATAATATAAATAACAGGTCATGGGAATAAGTGCTACATGCATGAAAGTAACATTAAGGAAGAGGAGTCCCTGCTCCGAGGAGCTAACAGTCTAATTGGTAGGTAGGGAGAATGTACAGAGACAGTAGGAGGGAATTCTGGTAAGTGAGTCTGCAGGGGGCTAAGCTTTATGTAACATGTGTCCAGTAATATCCACAGTGCTATTCATACACTTCTTTAAGCAAGTGTCTTAAGGTGGGTCTTAAAGGTGGATAGAGAGGGTGCTAGTTGGGTATTGAGGGGGAAGGGTATTCCAGAGGTGTTGGGCAGTCAGTGAAAAAGGTTTAAGGCGGGAGAGGGCTTTAAATACAAAGGGGATAGAAAGAAGACATCCTTGAGAAGAAAGCAAGAGTCTGGATGGTGCATAACGAGAACTTAGGGCTGAGATGTAAGGTGGGGCAGAAGAGTGTAAAGTTTTAAAAGTGAGGAGGAGAATGGAGTGTGAGATGTGGGATTTGATCGGAAGCCAGGAGAGCAATTTCATGAGGGGAGATTCTGAGACATATCTAGAAAAGAGTAGAGTGATTCTGGCAGCAGCGTTTAGGATAGATTGTAGTGGAGACAGGTGAGAGGCAGGAAGGCCAGACAGCATGAGGTTACAGTAATCAAGACGGGAGAGAATGAGGGCCTGAGTCAGAGTTTTAGCAGTCGAGCAACAGAGGAAAGGGCACATCTGTGTTATATTGCGGAGGAAAAAGCAACAAGTTTTAGATATGTTTTGAATTTGAGGGAGTAGTCGAGTGTGACCCCTAGGCAGCGTGCTTGCTCTAATGGGTGAATGATCATAGTTCCAACAGTAATGTGGAAGGAGGTAGTAGGGCCAGGTTTGGGAGGAAGTATGAGGAGTTCGGTTTTTGCCATGTTGAGTTTATGGCGGCAGAGGGCCATCCAGGATGATATAGCAGAGAGACATTCAGCAACTTTGGTTTGTACAGCAGGTGTAAGGTCGGGTGTGGAAAAGTACATGTGTGTGTCGTCAGCATAGAGGTCATATTTAAACCCAAAAGATGTTATTAGGTCACCTAGAGAGAGTGTGTACAGAGAAAAGAGAAGAGGTCCCAGTACAGAGCTCGGGGGTACCCCCACAGAGAGATCAATAGAGGAGGAGGAGGTGTTACCAGAAGAGACACTGAAAGTACGATGGGAGAGGTAGGATGAGATCCAGGATAGAGCTTTGTTCCGAATACCAAGAGTATGGAGAATGTGGAGGAGAAGAGGGTGGTCCACGGTGTCAAATGCTGCAGAGGTCGAGTAATATGAGCAGAGTGTAATGACCTCTGTCTTTGGCAGCATGGACATGGAGGTCATCAGCTATTTTAGTGAGGGCTGTTTCCGTGGAGTGAGCAGTGTGGAAGCCAGATTGTAGAGGGTTTAGGAGAGAATAGGTGTTGAGAAAATGGAGCAAGCAAGAGAATACAAGATGTTCAAGGAGTTTAGAGGCAAAAGGCAGGAGGGAGACCGGTCAATAGTTAGAAAAACAGGTAGGGTCAAGCTTGCTGTTTTCAGTAATGGTATAACTGTATCATGTTTGAAGGAGGATGGAAAGGTTCCAGAGCAGAGGAAGGATTTAAAAATGTGTGTGGGTGTAGGGATTATAGTAGGACCAAGAGGTTTTAGGAGATGGGAGGGAATGGGGTCAAGAGAGCAAGTGGTAGAGGGAGAAGAGGCGATCAAGAGCGACACATCCTCCTCTGAGACAGTGGAAAAAGAGTCAAGGAAGGCAGGAGGAGAGTTAGAAAGTGGTGTAGGATGGGAGGAAGAAACAGAGGGGATGTTCTGACGTATGGATTCTACCTTTTCCTTAAAATAGTCAGCAAAGTCCTGAGCGGAGATGGAGGAAGGAGAGGCAGCTGAGGGTGGTTTGAGTAGAGCATCAAGACAGAGAACAGTCGGCGTGGGTTAGACTTGTGCATTTTGATTAGTTAAGAAAAGTAGACATGTTTAGCTTGCGAGAGGGCAGAGTTGAAACAGGATAGCATAAATTTGTAGTGAAGGAAGTCTGCGAGAGTATGCGATTTCCTCCAGAGGCGTTCAGAGGAACGAGTGGAGGAACGCAGCATGTGGGAATTTAGCCAGGGTCTAGGGTTAGAAGGGCGAGGGCGGCAGAGAGAAAGCGGGGCAAGAAGATCAAGAGAGGAGGACAAGGCAGAGTTGTAGTTCCTGACCAGGTTGTCAAGGTCTGTAGCAGAGCTGAGAGAGGAGCGTAACGTGGATTCAAAGTCAGGAAAGTGAATAGAGCGCAGGTTTCTGCAGAACCGGGGGTTAGATGGAGGTGGAGAAAGGGAGAAGCGAGATAGAATGAGATGAGGTGATGGTCAGAGAGAGGAAAAGAGGAAATGGAGAAATCGGAGAGACGTTTTTAGTGAAAACCAGGTCTAAGTAATGGCCATCCTTGTGGGTGCTGGCTGCAGACCACTGTTGAAGGCCAAAAGAAGAGGTTAGAGAGAGAAATTGGGATGTCCAAGGGAGAGAGGGGCCATCAATATGACAATTGAAGTCCCCAAGGAGAAGAACAGGGGAGTCTGAGGAGAGAAAGAGAGCCAGGATTCAAAGTGAGAAAGGCAGAAGGGGGGTGAGAAGAGGTAGGTGGGCGATAAATGACCACCACATGGACAGGGAGAGAAGATCTGGACAGTGTGAGCCTCAAAGGAGGGAAAAGCAAGAGATGGAGGAATAGGAATGGTTCGGTAACGGCAGAGAGAGAGCAGGAGTCCCACGCCTCCACCCCTGCCGTCAGGACACGGAGTGTGGGAGAAAGAAAGGCCACCATAGGAGAGCGCAGCTTCCAGAGCAGTGTCAGACTGAGTGAGCCAGGTCTCAGTTATAGCAAATAGGAGCAGAGTGAGAGAGAAAGAATTCATGCACAGAGAGGCACTTGTGAGTAAGGGAGCGAGCATTCCAAAGGGCACAGGAGAAAGGGAGAGAGGAGGGAGGGTGGCAGGGGATGGGTGTGAGGTTGGAGGGGTTCACACCAGAAGGAGTAGAGGTTGTAATTGGCAGGCGAGGACGAGAGCATGTAGGAATAAGGCAGGGACCAGGATTGGGAGAGATATCCCCAGAAGCAAGGAGGAGAAGCATGGATAGAAAGAGGATGTGTGAGGATGATTTGTAGGGGTGTTTTTTAGTGCAGGGGATATAGCTGTGTGGTGCCAGAGGACGCAGGTAAGAAAGGAGTTCATGTGAACAGAGAAGTGGTAAAGGAAGGAGAGATGGAGATATATGAATGGAGTTAGAGACATACTGAGGCTGGTAAAAAGAAGTGCATAATTTGAGAAGAAGTGAACACACAGCAAATATAAATGGTAAAGGCAGCATCACAGCAGTAATGATGCAGTCTGGTATAGATGACATCCTCCTTTCCAGCGTAATTCAAATGCAGGAATCAGGGCCAGTTGGGGGTGTCCACTTCTTCTGAACTTCCTTTTAAACTTTTGTCTGCTTAATTAGCACATCTGAGGCACATTCAAACAGAAGGTTTTCTACACAGGGTGTTCCCTGTCTAGGTTTCAATGCTTAATTTAATTAAGGGTAGGATGAAACAGGATTCAAAGATAGTTTTTACCTAGCATTGTATCACTTGCATATATTATAATACACACAGCAAAGGCTTCAATGAGAGGATTTAGAGATGTTTTTTTACCTAGCATTGTATCACTTGCATATACTGTACTATAATACACACACACAAGTATAATAAAGGTTAATACCTGGGGCTCGTCCTTACCTGGGGCTCATCTAACCATCAGACACGTTAGCTACCCTGTATTTAAAAGCCCGGTAGCCTATGCATCCTATGTAAAATATACTCTATATTCAACTGCAAGTGTAGAAATTTTATTTTTTCTTTACTTTATGCAACAGTTAAGCATATCCAGAGTCTGGGCATGTGGGGATGAGAAACCCTTTGTGCAGACCACATGTTTGGGGAAAATGGCTGCTGCTGTGACTGGAGAAGCAGGTGAAGTGTAGAAAGAAAGGAGAGTGGCAATTGGCGGACATCTGACTGGGGGGGGGGGGGCATCCACCATAAAAGTGGAGCATTTTTTTACCTCCCCAGCCAGAGTGGTGCCAGCCAAGGGGGGGAAATCATTCCAGCCAGCTGGGGGAAGCCATTGCTGAGTCCACACTGATAGGTGCTGCTCCCATTGACTCGTTTGCATTTCCCTCCACAGGCCCTTACATCTCTTAGCCCCACCTCATCTGATTGGCCAATTACAGATGAACCCTCACCTACTGATTGGTCACCTGCAATTCTACCATGATTTCCTATGGAAGCAGGGAATCTATGAAAGGGGAACCCAATCAGCATTCCATAGTTCACTCTGATCTTGCCGTCGAAGTGAACTAAGCGGTGAGCTCCAAGACTGTGCTGGAGACACCCAGACATGAGCCTGGAAGTCTAACCCAGTGGGACATTCAAAAGAACTTTTGTACTATGAACTGTATCTTGACAGAGAAGAAGTGGAGAGCAGGACTATTAAGCATTACTTTTGAAAGGTCTCTGCTGTAAATTGTACCAGAGAAGTCTAGACGATATTTGCCTCAACAGAGAGTGGAAGCAAGTCCCGGGTAAGCCTTCAATGTGGTGCTCAGCACCCAGCCAGCTCAGATCCCTTCCGTATGCCCCTGTTTTAGTGAGAATAGCTCAATTATGTTTTTTGTTTTGAGGTTGCTGGCTCTGGCTGGAATATAAACATTTATTGAACTGCTTTGTCCTGTCTGGTCACAGTGATAAGTTCTGGTCTCTTGTGACAGGCCATATGACACATTCTGGTGCCTGAAGACACGTTGCAGCCAATTCTAGTCAATGAGTCATGGCATGTTTGCTGGTACTTGAATGTCCTACACTTGGGGTCCAAACTAATGTAGATGAATCAGAGCATTACAGATTTTCATCAAGTAACATTTATTGTGCCATAAGGAAACACAATGTTTCGGCCTCGAACTGGCTTTTATCAAGTGAAAGGCCAGTTAGAGGCAGAAACAATGTGTTTCGTTTTGGCACAATACATTTAGCTTGATGAAAATCCATAGTGCTATGTTTCAGCTACATTAGTTTTGATTCATTCTGGATTATTGGCAGGCTGTCCGTGGAACCAGGACCACAGATATTAGTATCAGATTTTTTCCCCCTCATTTTATGGTGTGTAGCATTTACCCTATTTTTCACTACACATGTGGTCCCAACCTTTTTGTGTCCAAGGCGCACACTTGAGAGTCCAGGAGAGTAGCAGGCAGAAACCAATTAACATACAAACACACAATTACCTTGGGGGTGGCCTCCAGTGTCACAGATGCAGAAGTTGTGCCCGACGTCCGGAGCAGAAGGAAAGAGCAAGAAGCACAACAGCTGTTGGCGGCACTGCGGCAAGCTACTCACTGGCAGCCGGCAAGCTACCCGTAGCTCACGATCAACATGTTTGCGACCCCTGATCTATGAAATGGCTAGTCACGGCCACCAACAAATGCTTGACAGGCATCTTGGTGCGCGTTTGGGACCCCTGGCATATAGACAGGCAGCCTTACATCTATAGACTCAAACAAAAATGCAAACTCGTTCAGCAATGCACTGAACTTATCAAAGTTTAGTGAATAGGCCCCAAAGTGTCTAATAGCCACACAAAGGATACCATAAATATTCACACCACTGTTGGTTGGGTAAAATGGAAGTCTTCTTGCCTCAGACTTTTATTCAATGTTTAGAGAGTTGAGATTCTCCTATAGAAGGTGACAAAGTTGAGACATTAGGGGGTCTGGCATAACAACATAACAGCATTTAGGATGAAGCCATTTTGTGTGAATATTTCAATCCGCCATCTTGTCTTGTCTCTGTGAGTCTTAATTTCTGTGTTACATTTCTGTATAAACAAATGTGTGAAGCAGAAAATGGAATGTTTTCGCTCTTAGCTGAATTTATTGACCCTTCCTCATCCAATCAGCTTCAAATTGAAAGTGTAAACAGGCTAAAGGTTGTGAGAACCCATGAGATAAACTAGTTCTCACAGAAATACCAGGTGGCAGAATAGGCACATCCCATTTAACCCCATAATGGTTTCTAGCTGACAGGCAGTTATACAATATTATTATGTATTACAAAATGACATCATCTTTAGTATTGTTATGTATTACAAAATGAGGAAATGTTTAGTGACGTGCAAGCCCCCCCATAAAGGGGTGGAGCTTTAGGATTTAGGGTATAAATATATGGCATACCATGTTTATTTTTTAGAGAGCTTTTGTTTTGAAGCTGTCTCCGTTGTGCACTTGACTTGAATAAATTCACGTGTTATTCTGTTTTCAAAAAAACCTCAGACTGTGTTTTTTTATTTACGCTTTTACTCAAAGGTCCAATGTGACAAAGCTTTTTATGGACATTGTGTTTGACTTTGAGAAGGGCCTTTATGCTTGTAAATCCTGGCTCTAAGGCCCGGATGTTTAGATCACTTGTTTGTGGCTCTAGCCAGTAGCACAATCTTTGCTAGTAGCACAATCTGGAGGCTGACAAAATTCAGGGCCTCAGATACACAACTCTAAACTTAGTGGTCACATTTCGTCTCTCACAAGTCTGCTTCCACGTTTACTTCTTCAGAGCATCCTCTTTTTTTTCAGCCTCCAGATATTATTTCATTTAGACAAGGATTCTGGTATTCAGACCCACATATCTCTCTCTGAAAGTGCACGCTCACCCTGCCACAATTCTTGCAAAGGACACCAGAAAAAATAGCATTGAAATTATAAGGTACAGTGACCATGTAAGTCTGCCAGGATCTTCAGGGAAACATACAAGTGTATTATGCAAAGTAGTAGACTGTCAGGTTTGTGCTCGCCACAAACCAGGACTGGACTGCAGGGCTGAGGTGGGGATGGTTATACACCAACCTTAGACTACAAAGACGGGTCCGGAGTGCGAATTCCGTGGTCAAACGTAGCCGGGTCAGGATTGGAGAAGTCAGGGTTAACAATATATATCCAGGCCGGGGTTAGGGCAGGCGGCATAGGTGTAAGGAATCCGTTCCTGGGTTTGGTGGAAACCCTTTCCTTACAGAACTGTGCTGTTTCCAGACAACCTCCCCTCACATCCACCTGTGCTGGCAATTAGTGTTGCCCTGCCTTGGTGCTCTCTCATTGGAGGAATGCCCTCACACCTCTCTCGCTGGCCTTCTTATACTCGGCTCTCACACTTCCTCAGTGCCGAGCATAGTTCTTTCTCTTAGAATGTAATTGAAGTGTTCGGTCCGGTTTCTGCTATTTCCCAACCACCCATTTCAGAGACAAGCACAATGTCCTTGGACCCCATGGAAACACCCAGTCTGACTCCTCAAGTATTCTCGGCAGTGTCCAGTATACCTTCCTCGGACTCCGGTGCTGTACTTAGTATAACCACTGTTGCTGTTCAATCCTTTGGTTCAGGAACAAACTGTTTCTCCACTGATTTTCCCGCAGCTTCTGTGATAACCAAGAATGACTTTAAGCTCCTCACTGCTGAGAACGCTTTTTTTCTTCCTAACTTTCCTATATCTCCACGCTTAGCCTTAGAGTCTAGCATTCCGACTCCTCAGATAATACTCTCTCGCTGTTTTTCCCACAGTATTCGAGGTATCCGCTACAGACTACATGGTTGCTACAACCAACTAATGGGTATCTCTCTTGGAATCTTCTGTAGTTACTGTTTATCCTACAGATTCAAAGAACCCAGGGTTCAAAACCAAGTTACACTTCTCTGATTTTTCCACAATATTTGGGGTACCTACTACAGATCGCTCTACTTCAGCTGCAAACTCAGGCTTACCTTCCAGTGAGGTTTCGCTAGTACCTAATGTATCTACTGCTTTCAAGGACCCTGTGTTCGAAATAGAGATATCTGATACTGTCTCCCCAACAGTATCGCGTGAAGCCTCTGACTCTGGGACTTCCACTCCTCAGTCAAGTACATGTTCTCCCGATCCTTCCTCTGTGCTTGAAATACCCAGTTCTAAATACAAGACTTCTGTTTCTAAATCAGGTTTACTGCTCACCTTGCTTCCTGCTGTACCGGATAAAGTCTGTATGGATCCAAGCTTTCTCACTTTGCTAGCAGATCCTATGTCTGCAGGGCCCCGTGTGGCGGCTGAGGTGTTTCCTCTGGATTTCATGTTGCCCTCGCCAAAGATTGAAACACCCCTATTGGACTGTTTCACCCCTGTGGTGTCCGTTCCTGTTTCTTGTCCTCCCACGGTGAATACGGGCATGCTTTTCTCTGCTTGTTCTTTGGTGCCTACTGCTCCCTTCCCGGATGTCCAGACTTCGGACCGGATGCTTCATAGACCTCAGATGCCCAGGAATGCTGACCTATCGTTTGCCAGTGCCACGGCAGGAAACTACTTAAACACTATAACCTCCACTTTTGACTTCTTTGGGGGAACAGGCCTGGACTGTAACAAAGGGGTTGCGTCAATATCTTGCAGTGAACTCTCCAGCCCTATACCCTTGCTAACCACGGTCCGGAATTCCTGGGGAGCAAAAGATTCTCTCAAGCTTCTACGTACCGATTCCAGCAAAAAAATTGCCTGTCTAGAAGGCCTCTCTGCTATATCCGACCAACAATCAGTGTTTTTGTCCTATACTCTCGGACTATTACTAGGGACCGGGCACCTGGCTGGTGTACTTTGGACTTCCCTGTTCGGGAATCACCTGCTTTTCCACAGCTCTGGATTTCCAAGACATTTTGTGTTGCTTTCCATATACCAAGAATTGCAGTGCTACTGCTCTCTGATCTAAAGATGGCGCTTGCCAATGATTTGTGGGATTATGGATCTACTCCTCGCCAAGACAGTTCAGGGACAATGATATGTCTCCCAGATCTATGAGTGGTCCTGTTCGCCCAGAGTTCTCACCTGAAAGGGGAGGAGAGGGTTACTGTAAGGAATTAGTTTCTGGGTTTGGTGGAAACCCTTTCTTTACAGAACTGTGCTGTTTCCAGATAACCTCCCCTCACAATTACTTTCGCCCTGCCTCGGTGCTCTCAGTGGAGGAATGCCCTCACACCTCTCTCCTGGGATTAGCCCGCTGGCCTTCTTATACTGTGCTCTCACACTGCCTCAGTGCCGAGCATAGTCCTTTCACTTAGGATGTTACTGTGTTTGCCACAAGCTACCTGTTTGGCCGCCCTGTTCCTGTATTCTTGTTCCTGATCCCTGTTCCTGTGACCTGCTGCCTTTTCCCATAGCAGAGGTCTGCCTACTGAGTCCAAGGTCTGCTGCTCTCGCCTCGCAGAGGCCTGTTTTGGACTTCCGTGCTGAAGCGTTGGTTCGCCAACGCTGCCCGGAGGTGTGCCTGTTCCGGCCTCCTTCTCCCTTTGCTGCGACCGGTACCATGGGCCATTCCCACTCCTCGCACAGAGGCCACTCCCGCACTGCTGCTGCTCCTACGCTAAAGTGGAGCGCACCTGATTTCCTGTTGCCGAACCCCTGCTTGGATAACAATTTTTCTACTGTCTCCAACCAAGACCCATGCGTGTCAAAGGATTACCCATGCCTCTCCAGCCCTGAACCTGCTATGAACGACTACGAACTGCGCAATCCAGAACAGGCTTTTTGGCTTAAGGTCCGTGTATTCACAGCCCCACCTCAGCACCACGGTCCGGTCTTGGTTTGTGGCGAGCACAAGCGTGACAAAAGGAGAATAGGTTGAGGTCACAGACCGGGGTCAGCATCAGGGAGAGCGTCAGTGTAGGGTTTCAGCATAGGCACTGCAGTGCAAGGGGAGGTCTCCGGGACAGGAATCCTGCAGTGCAGGGGGTCCAGCAGGTGGTCCAGCACAGGAGGTCCTCAGAAACAGGAAGAGCTTTGGCAAGGGTGCTTCAGCATAGATGCTGCAGCGTAAACAAGGCAAACACTTAAGAGAACAAGGAAGCTTCAGCACAGGGGCTTCGGCACAGGAATGGACTCTGGACAAAGGAGGCTCCAGGATACAGGAAGCTTAAGCACAGGAAGGCAAAGAAGAGATAAGCAAAGGAGCTTGTGGTCAGCACAGTAACACCAAGAAAGGATTATGCTCAGCCACTTCCTGGGGGAAGGGCTGACCCTAAATAGCATAGGCAGCCAATAGGGACAGAGCTGCATAGCAGGCAGCAAGAAGCAGACTGCAGTGTGAGTCCAGACCCAGGTGATACCAATTGCCAAGTATAAGGAGGCCTTTGTCTGGAAGCTCTGAATGCTTGTAAGGGTGAATTGCAGCCAAAGCCAGGACCAGAACCCTAACATAGACATTCACTTGAATTTAAGATGTTACAGAGACAGAAGAACAGCACATTGAGAACATGAAGACATAATGCCATTTGAAATGCAACACCACATATGTGGTTTATATTATCAAATGCTCTTGTAATAAGAAATATGTTAGCCTGACAAAGAGACTATGACAGTAGGGGTAAATGTGGCTGCTCTTTAATAAAGGTCAAACACACCATTATCCCTACCTGTCAATAATATGCTATATTTATTCATGTATGAATACAGTAGGGCCCCACTTTTCAGTGTTCCGCTGATACTGTGGTACAGAGAAGGGGGCCGCCATGTCTGCGCATGAGGTCGCGCATGCACAGAAGGTGGATGTGCAGGTCTGCAGATGCACAGAAAATATCCGGTTAGGGTACCGTAGAGCAGAACTTGCCGTATTAGCGGGGCCCGCCTGTAGTCACATATCTTTATACTGTGACTACATTGGTCTGATGTTATATGTTGTAGCCTGGATTCAGCACTTTTGGAACCAGGAGTTAACCGATGTGAAATATTTTAAATGTGTGGCTAATTGGTATATCAGTATCCAATCTAAACACAAGAGATCTTGGGCAAGATAAGGCGAGTGGCCTGAAATATTATCGAGTGTGGCAGGGCTCTGGACTCAGGTGTGGGAAAAGTGGCTCCTCGCAGGGGTACCAGTGTTTGGTCCAGACACTGAGTTGCCTAAACCTTCAGGGGCTTTTGAGTGGACATAGGGAACCGTTGCCGGGAATGTGCCCTGTTGTTGTGAAACCCTGGCCTGTTTGCGGTCAGTGAAATCCTGAAGTAGTGATATCCTGAAACCCTGGCCTGTTTGCGGCCCTCGAGGACTGGAGTTGTGCAGGCCTGTACTAGAGGTTTGTGAAATGTTCTAATGCATTCCCTTTTGTTCAACTCTGCAGTTCTGTCTAGTGCACGGATCCCCCGGTGTAATTGTCATGGTCTCCCGTGACAAAGTGTTTCAAGCACAGCCCAAAGGTGCAGGCTTAAGCACAATGGGAAATTCAAAATGACCACCTGGAATCATGCCGACAGGGCCAATACCCAGCAACGGCTCCCAGGGCCGGCCTGATACCTACCACAGAGAAAGACTACTAAGAGTCTGGGATGAACAAAGGCTCCGCTCCTCGAGCCATCGTTCCCTAAACCAGAGTACACACCCCTCCTGACTAACAATGTCTTAAGCACTTCACCCACCCCCATTTGGATAAAAAACCCAGATTTCTGTGTGTGCATGCTGGCTAAGGCCACGTCCATAGAGGAGTTACTAGCCCTGCACACAACTCGGGGGGGGGGGGGCGGAGGGGGGGAGGCATCTGCATGAAAATCGGAGTATTTGAATGTTCCTCCAGATATAACAGCACCAAGCCCAGCGGGGGATATTCTGCTATCCGGGGAATCCATTGCCGAGCTCCCGCCTGTAGCCGCTGCTACCATTGACCAGTTTGTTGATTGGTTCCAGTGCAGCACCCCTCACATAATAAAGGTGAAGCCCGTCTGGCTGCCACAAAGCCGTGTGTAATGGTCACCTCTGTAAGGCTCCTTTTGCCTGGAATGTAAAGTATTGTGTGTAACCTATTCCAAATGAGAGCTATATCACTGTGTGATATTTGGAAGGGGGAAAACTGTGTCTTGGGGAACAGGGATTGTTCCCATACAGTTAGTAAGGCAACCAGCACTGTCCTTTTGTGTTAGCATTTCTCTGCATGCAGACACAGTAATTCACTTAGCTAAGATGCATGCAGAGAAATGCCGGTTTGTATCAGAGATCGGGAGCGGCTTAGTACCTTGACTATGGTGAGTGGGGACGGGTTGTGATTCAGGTACGGAGAACTGGTTCTCGGCAGTGCAGACCCTTTGTTTACCCGAGACGCTAAGGCACCTACCCAGCGGGATGTATGGGGCTGGCCAGGGAGCCATTGCCGGGTCTGAGCCCCATAGCACGATTTCCAATGGTCAGTTTGAATTTCTCGCTCGCCAGACGCTCACTCCACGATGGGCGCCCTAAAGTCCTTAAGCCGGTCCCTTATATGATTGGTGCAGCCTGGCGAGCTCTTGTTCTCTGATTGGCTGCACCGTCACAATATGCCCTTTGATTGGCCGGTGGCCCCTGCTCCATGGAAACAATAGGCAACCGAGGGCTATGTAAGGGGAGCAGCCAATCAGAGTACCAGACAAGTTTTGGAGTTGATCTGAGACGCGACTGGCTGGTTTTTTGAAAGTGCTATTGGACAAATAGCACAGAGAAGCAGGAGGAGGAGCTAAAGCAGGCCCCTGCACATAGTTCAGTCTATATTCTCCTCCAGGCCCAGTTGGTGAGTGTACATGGTGTGTTTTGTATGTTTGCAAGATATACATTTTTGTTTATTCAACTATTGTGTCCTGCATTGAAAGTTCTGGTCTCCCGTTACCGTTGTAATTTACCCTATAACAAATTTCATATGGCCGGGGTGTGTCTATGTTAGTGGAACCTGATCAGAGTGCCAGGTCTGTCTGATCCTAGCGTGGAGGCGAACTAAGTGGTGTGCTCCGAGGCTGTGCTGGAGACACCTGAAACCGAACTGGGAGTCTAACCGAGTGGGACATTATAAGTGCTTCTGTGCCAAGTTGCCGGAGAAGCAGAGAGCAGGATTTTAAAGTGGAGAATTTGAAAGTTCTCTGCCACATATTGCACCAGAGAGGTCTGGAAGGTCCCTATCCCCTTACATAGATTACCTTGTGACCAATCACAGTGCAGATGTTGCACAGCAACCACCACTCCTGGCCCTGCGCTCTGGGCAGTGTGAATAGCCATAATCAGTGGTCATCAAATCACCCAAAAATCTACTTGCCGGACCAAAAAAATCTACTCGCCACCTAGCCCTGCCCTAGTCTCGCCCCACCACTAGTCCCACCCCCAGGCCCGCTTTAAAAAATGTTTTGAATAAATTCCTAGTAAGAACAACATTCATTGTTGACATAAGTTTATTTATTGTATTACATTATACTACAATTAGTCCTTGTTAAGTGTGTGTATATGTGTGTGTATGTGTGTGTATATCTGTATCTGTGTGTGTATGTATATGTCAGATTTAGAAAAAAAAGCCAGGTGTGAATGACTAGTTTCTTCACCCTTTAAGCAGTGTCTGGACGTCCCCGCTTCACAATATCTAAAGCAGCAATCTCACCTGGAATCTTACCTGATCCGAAGTCTTTCAATGTCCAGGTACCCTTATTCCCGCAATGTTATATGTTGGAGGGGAGGTGTTCCCTACCTGTCTTCTGGGTTAGGAGGGATTCCGATGTCTCCCGTGTGAAGCTTGAGTCAGATCTGGAAGAAAGAAGTATAGGAGAGTGAGAGAGACAGAGAGAAAGAGGGGGCAGAGAGACAGAGGGGGCAGATAGAGAGACAGACAGAGGGGGTGAGAGAGAGGTCAAGAGAGAGAGAGAGACAGAGGGGGCGGGAGAGAGAGACAGAGGGGGCGGGAGAGAGAGAGACAGAGGGGGCGGGAGAGAGAGAGACAGAGGGGGCGGGAGAGAGAGAGACAGAGGGGGCGGGAGAGAGAGACAGAGGGGGCGGGAGAGAGAGACAGAGGGGGCGTGAGAGAGAGACAGAGGGGGCGGGAGAGAGAGACAGAGGGGGCGGGAGAGAGAGACAGAGGGGGCGGGAGAGACAGAGGGGGCGGGAGAGAGAGACAGGGGGCGAGAGAGAGAGAGAGAGAGAGAGACAGAGGGAAAGGGAGAGAGGTGGAAAGGGGGAAAGGGAGAGGGAAAGAGAGAGGGGGCGGCATAGAGAGAGACAGAGGGGGCGGCAGAGAGAGAGAGACATAGGGGGAGACACAGAGAGAGAGAGAGAGAGAGACACAGAGAGAGATCCGCAGTATTTCAATGTCCAGGTATAGGAGAGTGAGAGAGACAGAGAGACAGAGGGGGCAGAGAGACTGAGAGAGACAGAGAGACAGAGGGGGCAGAGAGAGAGAGAGACAGACAGAGGGGGCGGGAGAGAGACAGACAGAGGGGGCGGGAGAGAGAGACAGACAGAGGGGGCGGGAGAGAGAGAGAGAGAGAGAGGGGGCGGGAGAGAGAGAGGGGGCGGGAGAGAGAGAGGGGACGGGAGAGAGAGAGGGGGCGGGAGAGAGAGAGGGGGCGGGAGAGAGAGAGATGCAGAGAGAGAGAGAGATGCAGAGAGAGAGAGAGAATGATGCAGAGAGAGAGAGAGAGAGAGAGAGAGAGATGCAGAGAGAGAGAGAGAGATGCAGAGAGAGAGAGAGATGCAGAGAGAGAGAGAGAGAGAGATGCAGAGAGAGAGAGAGAGATGCAGAGAGAGAGAGGGAGAGAGAGAGGTAGAGGTAGAGAGAGGGAGGCAGAGGGGGCAGGGTGCGGCAGAGGGGGGCAGGGTGCGGCAGAGGGGGGCAGGGTGCGGCAGAGGGGGGCAGGGTGCGGCAGAGGGGGGCAGGGAGCAGAACAAACATGATATAAACCTGGCAGTAAGAAGTCTCAGCAAAATATTCCATTTAATAGCAAAAATATCAAACCTGAAAAAAAACTATCCCTAACAGACCAACAACAAATGACAAAATCAAAGAAAAATGGTTCGATAAGGAATGCAACACCCTTAGAAAAAGCCTGCGAACAATATCAAACCAAAAACACAGAGACCCAAACAATACAGAACTACGAATGAGGTACCACCAACACCTGAAGCACTACAGGCGCTCCCTAAGGAAGAAAAAACAAAACCACATTGCCAAAAAATTAGAAAGAATTGAAGAAGCATTAGATGAAAATACTTTCTGGCAAACCTGTGTAGCCGTGACCCTTGATTCACCCCGAGTAATGAGAGGTTGCGCTTGCAAGGAGTAGTTGCAGAAGCCCGCAAAGGAGGAGGATACATATTGGCGGGAAAGGAGCGGTCCCTTGACCCAGCAGCCCCCACGGGGAGGGTCAGGTGAGCGCGTTTAGCCTATGGGCGGAGGAGTTGCCAGAGATATAGGCAGTGGTTGCGCGCACGTGGAGTTAGAGCATCGTGGAGAGACGAGGAGACGGAGACACTGCGCTGGGAGGTTGTACCCCCCCCAGGCGCAGTCAAGGTGCCCCGGCCCAGTTAGCCCTGAGTCACCGTAGAGACAAGCGGAGCTAGGGACACCCTTAGTAAGGGTTTTACCCCCCCTAAAACTACTGCTGTGTTCGGGACTATCCTGTCGGGGAGAAGCGCCCCATATCGCAGCGTGGAATCCCCAGAGACTCTTTTTGAAGAACCGTAGCAGTTCCGAGCACCGGAGTGCTCGGCAGGTATTTCATCAAGTGCACCAACTCTACCCTTTCAATCACCTAAGACCTAGTGGCTGCGCAGTCACCCATACACATACACACGGCCGCTGGAAGCGAGAGAACTGATTAACGTATTTGGACACGGGGTGGGAACACCCGGTGGTGGGATTGGGGGAAAGTTATTGTTGGCGTCCGCCGAGGCGCATAATTGTGGACGTCCTCCGTGGCGTGTTAAATGTTGTGTACCAGCGGATTGGAATGTCATGGCATGCAAGGTATCGTAAGGTTGATTTATCAGTAAACAAGATTGGTTTTATAACATGGTCGTGTGAGAGAAATTCTTGTATAGAGGTCCTGCGAAGACTAACTCCCCCTTTGGCAGGATCTGTCGCAGGTGGAGGCGCTGCACCGAACATATACATATATACAGTGTTCGACAAACCTATACATTTGCTCGCCCCGGGCGAGTGGATTTAACCCCCGGGCGAGTAAATATTGGCCCAAGCAGCACACGTTTGCTACTAGGTGGCGAGTAGATTTTTTTGTGTGGCGAGTAGATTTTTTGGTGATTTGTCAACCACTGCATATATACATATATACATATACACATATACACATATACACATATATATACCCCGGGCTCTCCGTGGCAGAGGCTCAGGCCCTGTGAGTCAGCAGGTAACACAGCACAGAGTAACAGCTTGCCAAGCGATAGGAAGCAGGGTTACACCTGGAAACATCTGGATACAAAGCAGAATAACAGACACCTGGCCATTCAGAATGGCAACATCTGGAAAAACTACTTCAAGGACCTTTACCAAGAAATCCCAGAAGAAAACCTGACACAAGAACAAAAACAAATCTTCACCAAACAAACATCACTGGAGAACACTATAAAAGATAACCAAAACCCTCTGGACATACCAATCACAATCCAGGAAATGAAAGAAAAAAATAAAACTAATAAAAACCAAGAAAGCTAGCGGACCAGATGGCATTCTACAAGAGATGCTGAAGTATAGCAATCCATCTATACAAGAAGCAATACTGAAAATGTTCAACCTGGTCCTCACTACTGGCTACTTCCCTGAACTATGGAACGAAGGACTGATAACCCCTATGCACAAGAAAGGAGACAGGCTGGACCCATCCAATTACAGAGGAATCCGTGTCAGCAGCACCCTGGGGAAACTGTTCAACAGCATCTTGAACAGCAGAATCCTCACCTTCCTGACAGAGCAGTGTACTGAGTAAGAGCCAGACAGGCTTCCTGCCAAACCACCGCACCACGGATCACATCTATACCCTACACAGCCTGATTAATAAGCACGTCCACAACACCAACAAGGGCAAAATCTTTGCTTGCTTTGTGGACTTCAAAAAAGCCTTTGACTCCATCTGGGAGCCAGGCCTATTGCTGAAAATACTAGAGAGCGGAATAGGGGGGAGAACATACGACACAATCAAAAGTATGTACAGCTAAACCCCGTTATAACGCGCCTCGCTATACCGCGATTCGGTTATAACGCGGTTTTCCCATGGCTCCCGTTTTAAAAAAAAAATTTGCACACTGCACACACTCACTGCACACACACTGCTCATTGCTCACACTGCACACTGCACACACACTGCTCATTGCTCACACTGCACACACTGACACACTACACACACACTGCTCATTGCACACACTGCACACACACTGCACACACACTGCTCATTGCTCACACTGCACACACTGACACACTACACACACACTGCTCATTGCTCACACTGCACACACACTGCTCACACTGCACACTGCACACACTGACACACTGCTCATTGCACACACACTGCACACACACTGCACACACACTGCACACACACTGCACACACACTACTCATTGCTCACACTGCACACACTGACACACTACACACACACACTGCTCATTGCTCACACTGCTCACACTGACACACACTGCACACTGAACACACACTGCTCATTGCTCACACTGCACACACTGACACACTGCACACATACACTGCTCACACTGACACACACTGCACACTGCACACACACTGCTCATTGCTCACACTGCACACACTGACACACTGCTCATTGCTCACACACTGCTCATTGCTCACACTGCACACACTGACACATTGATCATTGCTCACACTGACACACAATGCACACTGCACACACACTGCTCATTGCTCACACTGCACACACTGACACACTGCTCATTGCTCACACTGCACACACACTGCTCACACTGACACACACTGCTCATTGCTCACACTGCACACACTGCTCACACACTGACACACACTGCACACACACTGCTCATTGCTCACACTGCACACACTGCTCATTGCTCACACTGCACACTGCACACACACTGCTCACACTGACACACACACACACACACACACTACACATATACATAAATCAGCCTTACCTTACCTTGGGGATGATTTTTGAGGCATGTGGCTGCAGGGTGGGGGGGGGGGCGTGCCGGTGGGGGTGGTGCTGCGGTGGAGGGGGATGATGGCTGCTGCGGGGGCCCCCGATGCTGCGGGGGCTGGTGGGATGGCCCGGTGCAGCGCGGGGGGGGCATGGGGAGGGGAGGGCAGGACGACCCTGCGCTACGGCAGGGCGGGGGGGAGCCGGACCGGAGGGGAATCCCCCCTTACATCTCCTGTCACGCGGTGGCAGGGGAAGCCGGAACCGGAGGGGAATCCCCCCTCCCATCTCCTATCACGCGTTGACAGGGGGAAGCCGGGACCGCGGGGTAAATACTGTATGCACTGATGCGGCGGCCATTTTTTTAAAAAATTAGCGCGACCCCGTTAGTAACGCGGTGGTCTCGGGGAGGACCCCGAGGACCGCGTTATAACGGGGTTTAGCTGTACTCTGAAAACAAAGGCTGCGTGAAAGTTAATAACTAAAGGACAGACTTCTTCCATCAAGGCCGTGGAGTTAGACAGGGCTGCAGTCTGAGTCCCACACTTTTTAACATTTACATCAATGAGCTCACAGCAGCCCTAGTATCTTCCTCAGCACCTGGGCTCAACTTGGCTGGAACTGAGGTTAAGTCTCTTCTATACACAGACGACCTGCTCCTGCTGTCTCCAACAGAACAAGGCCTCCAACAGAAACTAGCAATACTAGAAAAATTCAGCCAGGCCTGGGCACTCTGTGAACCTAGAAAAAAACAGAATAATGGTATTCCAGAAAAAATATAAAAAACATCCAACCATATCGCAATTCACACTGGACGACAATGCACTGGAACAGACAGCGAGTTACACATACCTAGGTCTAACAATCAGCTCATCAGGGAAATTCAGCCTGGCCATAAATACACTGAAGGAGGAGGCCCGCAGAGCATTCTACACAATAGGGAAACAGATGTACCACCTCAAACCACCAATACGAATCTGGATGAAAATATTCAACAGCATCATCACACCCATCCTTCTGTATGGCAGCGAGGTGTGCGGCCCTGTAACATTCCCAGACTCCACAAAATGGGATACCAGCCCAACAGAAATACTGCATCTGGAATTCTGCAAAACACATTCTCCAAGTACACAGGAGTACATCAAACAATGCATGCCGGGCTGAGCTGGGCCGCTTTCCTCTACTGCTCACTGGACAGAAGAGAGCACTGACATGCTGGGCCCACCTAAACACCAGCCATCCACAGTCTTACTGCTACAGAGCAATGAGAAGCCAGGACCTCCTCACTAAACCCTGTGCCATCAAATAACTTGTCCTCTCACTCCAAGGACAAAACCCCACACAGATCAACAACCTGCCGAAAAAATAAATCAACTCAATCGCCAACGAAATGAAGAAGCGGTATGTGACTAGGTGGGACAATGAAATCCAGCGCTCAAAGAAGCTGGAAACCTACCACAGCCTACAGAGAGAATACACTCTGGCACCCTACCTACTGAAGGTAAAAGACCCAAAGCAGAGACAGACCCTGGGCCAGTACAGAATAAGTGCCCACAGCCTAGAAATAGAAACAGGCAGGCACAGACAGAACTGGAAGCCGCGGGAGATGAGACTGTGCCAAAGATGTGAATTAGGAGAGGTAGAAGATGAAACACACTTCCTGTTGCGTTGCACACAATACTCTGAAATGAGGAGTGCCCATCTAGAGAAACTCACTGCACTTATCCAGAACTTTAATAATATAGAGGAGAACCAAAAAATAGCGATCCTCCTGGGAGAAGATGAAACCACAGCAGAACTGGCTGCACACTATGTCAGCACCTGCCACAGGCTGAGAGACATCCACTAACCTCCACATCCCTGTGAGAAACTGTTACCCATATACTGTGCAACCATTATACCCTACCCCCTAGTATTCATGTAATCATTGTCCCCCACCCCCTATTATTCACGCGAGGGCAAGACAGAGGGCGAGACTTCAACTTACACACACACACACACACTCCCCCACTTACTTACACACACACACACACTCCCACTTACACACTCCACTCTGGTATGCTGCATCTCCCTCCTCACACACAACCACACTCTCTCTCTCCCACTTACACACACACAGACACCAAACCCCTCCCCTACACGAGAGCGAGTGTCCGCCCACTCAAATTCCTCTCTCTCCCTCTTATCAGCGGTGCCGACAGGAGATGAAATACAGCAGTGACGGGGGGGGGGGGGGGATGCTCTTATGTCTGAAGCCGGCACACTGGAGTGGTATGCTGCATCTCCCTCTCCCCCCCCCCCCCACCCTCTTACCTGCCATGAGAGTGAGGAAATCCAGCCTGGGGGGCTCCCACCGTCCGCCTCGCCCGCGATACACATGGAAGCAGCAGCAACACGAGCAGCACTTCCTCCAGCCACACAGCGCCGCTCCGCAGACACATTCAGCTAAAGCCACAATCTCCAGGCCTCTCTCCGCCTCTGGTCCCGGCAGTTGCTAGGAGATCCTTAGTGCGGGAGGGCGTGCCTGTATGCGTCTGCGTTGGTGTGTGGTGTAGCGTCACTGCAGTGCCTCCAAGGGATGTCTTCGGCTGGGCTATCCTTACGGCGTCCCGCGTTGCTAGGTGACCCGCTTGATCGTGTCCCGGCATCCTGAAATGAGCCACAGCACAGCAACGGCACTCTACAGGGGGTTAAATGCACTCCTCCAGGCAATCAGGGGTTGCATGTGTCGAACACTGGCCATAATCATGTGTGTGCATGGTCCATCTCAGCTTCAAACACTCTCCGGATTGGACAGCTGATTAAAGAGACAATGCTGAATGGCCTAGCCGCCCCCTCTCCATGGTTTTGTATGAGAACCAAACCTATATAAGCCCAGCAAGACTTCCAGAGATTCAGAGAAACTCTGCGTCCGGTGGAACCGTTTGTTGACTGTTTTGAAGCAACATGCTCCAGCTGCTGGAGGTCCTCACCCAAACCTTTCTTTCTTCCAGAGGCCTCACAGTCTGCAAGAACTAAACCACAGGATAAGCAAGCTTAAGCGACATCATGAACTCTAGTAAGAGTTTATGTTCTATGTTTTCCCCTTTTAATTTCTATTGGGCTAGGCCTGTACTATTACCTCGTCCCCCTAGAAATGGTGTGATCTGCATGCGGGTCATGACAATGCATATGCAGAAAACACGTCCCCATCAAGCTCTTGCAATATCCACAACTAGGTGTCGTCTCTCAGACAGAGGTAAATAAGGTTTATGTGCAATGCAGCAAGTAAAGTGTGGCATAGATTTCCATATCCCAGTGGTCAGCCAACTACGTTACAGATGCACATCATACACAGATACAGTTGTATTGAGGCATACTCACAGACACCATGCAATGCCGATTTGGCAACCAATTGTTTCCTGGCTGGCGAGAGCTGCTGACCCCTATTTGTAGTGGCACTGGTACTGCTTGTTGACTTCCACAATGGAGGTTGAGTATTGCCGGTAGACCGTGTAATCTTCAGCAGCACACCTTCCATTATAAATGCCATTTACAATGAATGTCTTGTATTACATACAAGCTTCATTACCCTGTCAGAGAGACGACAATACGTCCAAGGGGTATGGACATTCCAAGAGCTTGATCACAACTGTTATAATGCAGACAAATACTTTATGAACTCAGAACAGCTCAAGATACTTCAACAAGTGGGGCGGATTACTTGGCACCGAAAGTCCCCTATGGCCTATTATGGAGACTGAACCAAAACAACATTGTAATTGTGCATTAGGTGAGACTTATATTTGTTTGTTGAAGGGCATTCAGGGAGACATACTTCCAATTATACCACTATCCTGCTTATTATTGCAGTTTCTATGCACCTCCTATAGTTTTTTTTTAGATTTCTGAGGCATGAAGAAGTGTGGTAACTTTGCAACATAATCCTACATTTCCTATAAGGATATGTAATGATAGCTCAAACTTTTCACAACTGTGCATTGTACCATAATTTACCACACCATTGTTTTAGCATAGCACAATTATCGCCAGTGTATATTCCTCTCCCCTGTGCCTTATTCTGTCTGGTGTAATTGCTAATTTCCGATTATAAGACAATGATTAAAAGATGGGCCAATGGGGATCATATTAATAAAGGTTAACCCATTGTCCCTACCTATCTTAAGGGATCCTCAGGGGGTTAACCCAGTATCCCAGAGAATAATGTGATTGGGTTTATGTACCTCCCTGATTAGAATGAGTATGTTTTGCTGTTGCCCATGTGTGCAGGGCTGGTAATCACTCAGCGAGCCTGCACACACAGAGATAGGGTCCTGCTATCAGGAATGTGGGTGGGGAAGTGCCCCAGCCATTGTTAGGAGTGGGGAGGAGCGCTGACTCAGGTCTGGGGAACAATGTCTCACCGAGTGGCGCTATTGTTCAGTCCAGATTCTGAGGCGCCTATCTCTGAGGGATATATTGGGTTGTCTTGGGGAACCGTTGCTGGGTATAAGCCCCGTAGGTACAATTTCTATTTGTCAGTTTGAATTTCCCACACCTCTTCAAACCCACCTCTGTGGGGTGTCTTAGGGGCACAGTCACCTCCTGTGTCCCGGATTGGCCGATCAGACGACCCTCTGCTCGGTGATTAGTCAGCACCCCGTCTTCCATGCTTTGCTATTAAGACAGGTAACCTATGTAAAGACAGAAAGTTACTCCCTGCACTTCAATCATTGTGTAGCAATAAATGGGGAAATAAATATAAATAGTGAAAACTAAATCTAGAAGACAAAGGAGACTTGTGGTTACATCCTTTGATCAAATAATGCCAAGCTTGGTAACCAACTTCAAGATAAGTCTCAATAGCAGGTCCCTATGCTAAATGCATATACATGTTCTGTGAAATATACCCTGTAAAGAGCTGCCAATTTCTCATTACTATGCCATCCAAGGTTTGTGCCGGAGATAAACCAAAGTGAGGCGTGTAAGTGGAGGCGAGCAGGCGATTTGAACTTGCTATAGTGCAAATATCATCCCTGGATTACTGCGCTACCCACAGCGGACGGAGCGTGGAAGCCTCCCGGGTTAGCCTTGGAAGCGGCGCCTGGCACCTAGTTGAGAAAGGATTCCCTGTTTGGGTGTATTTGTGCCCAAACTGTGGGTAGCGCCGTCTGTCGACCTCATTCAAAATGTTTGTGTGTGTGTGTGTGTGTGTGTGTGTGTGTGTGTGTGTGTGTGTGTGTTCCCGATGTTAAGTGTCCTTGTCTCCTGTGACTGATATCACAACCTGCAAATAATATTCACCTCCACAGGACCAGCTGTGAGATGAGGGCCGGATCTTTTCCTGGGTGTGCGTCTGTTTCTCTCCTGGGCTTTGCATGCACAGTAGACCGTTGGCATCTCGTTTCTCAAGGTTACGTTTCCTAGACAATGGAAAATTAAATAGAAACGTGTTATTGGGAGTTTTTAAACCCCACTATTTTGGGGTGGGGAGGGGGAGATATTTTGCACACCCACAGGTTCCTAGTTTATGGTTGTGCTACTCCCCAATGTTGCTGTGATTAAGGATAAACAGCTCCTATAAAAATAAGAGTTTTCTAAGAGTTTCAAATACAATGTTATGTCAATGTTTCTCCATAAGAGGAAACATTGAGGAATTCAAAATAAAATGTAATATAAAAATAAATTTAAATAAAAAGGCAAAACCTACATCTCAGATAACAGATTTGTATAATGAGTCCATTCACTTCTCCATCTCACCATTATGTGTCTGTAGTGACGATGATGGGATAAGCTGCCTAACCAGGATCACCTTACAGTGGGGGATTTGTGGAGACTAATTAGCAGAGAAATCATTATCCTCCTGACAATGATGGATGACATTAAACTATGAGGTCACATAGAAAGCTATCACAGAGCCCTTACCCCACCTCCTCCCACCCCCTCCGCACAGCACTAGGTACATGGCCGCCGCTGCTTCTCCTCTTGCTCCTCCGTCTTATTACATGAACCACATTCACCCACCGTGCAGCCTCCGAACTAAAGCCCGGTGCGCGGGGGATCACGGGAGATGTAGTTCCGGGGAAGTGAAGCTGGGAGTCAGGGACATGCATAGTAATGTATTGCAATGGAGACCTTACTGCGCATGCCCATTAACAAGAGTCTCGGTCACCATAGAGATGATAGACGATGCACTCGGCGGCCATGATTACTTTGGGCAGATCCCATTGAGTGTAATGATAACTAAGGGCAGAGGAATGAGGCAACCAAACTGTGCAAAACAATGTGACTGGAATAATATGGGATCTTTGAATGAATATTACGGAGCTTGGATTTAGAATAGAGACAGTAATTGAATAGATGTAAAAGTTTCACAAGTGATGTTGGGATAGTGAAGGAACAGCCCAAGTGTTTCTTATTAATGCGAGTTATACATTTGTGTTTTGCTGCCTTTCTCCCTCTATAGATGTTATGGGGACTGTGGCATCTCTGGCAGTCTCAGCACCTGTACATGTATTTGTGTGTTTTGCTCAGTGATCATTTTGCAAATTCAGGATTTTACGCAATGTTTTTCATTACATTATGGGCTATTCAAGAGATTAAACCTAAATGTAACAAGAATGATGCAGCAATGTCAGAGTCCTAATGATTTGGACTTAAGTCACACCAATTCTATTAAGGGAAGCCACACAACGTGCAGTGTGTCACAGAACTATCTGGGGGTGAAACCTGATTCAGATCATGTGAGAAATCCAGGTCTCCGGGATAACGTTAGTGCCAAAGCAATACCGCCACCGTGTGGTGTGTGTGTGAATGGCAGATATTAAATCCTTTGGCCCTTTTTACCTTCTCTGTATATTTGTGTTGCTTTTTTTTTGTGTAGTTTTAGGATTAAAAAAAACAGGACGTGATAAATATTTGCGATTTAGAGTTCTGACAAGTTATCACAAAACCACATCAACTGCTACTGAAATCTGAGGGAATACATGTTGCTCAGCCTTGTTTTTATACTAAAAAGGTGCAATCCCTGATAACAGGTTGAACAAGGTGACAATAGAAGCCTTTAATGTAACACATCCCAGCCTATTTAATGCAGATTTGACCGATTTCTAAATTAATGTCCAACCCAACAGGACAATGAGAAATATCACTTGTTACATTTATGTAAATGGAATAAAAAATGTGCGACAAACTATAAAAGGTCAATTCCGTATATGCAAATGAATGTGCTCGTATCTAACGCATGTGGCAAACACGGATTGCATGGTCTGTTACTAATCCCAAACTGCACTAGGATTTTCCCCGATCAGATGCGTTATATACCATGCGGGTGTGAGGGCATCATTTCATGCACACTTATTCTGACACGTGCACATATAATCTGTATTTTAGTGAGGCTCAAAAAAAGTAAACGAGGGGAAATAATCGCAGGTTATTAACCCCAAATCCCACTTCCCGAGCACGAACTCCATTACTAACACAGCAGCGCCACCCTGTGGGATGTGTGTGAACTGCAGATTATCTGAAGGGGATTCTCGGCGATTGTCACTTTGTCTGCGGTTCTCCCGCCTCTTACTAACAAAACAACACAAGTACAGCAAACACGTGGCTGGGTAGGAAGCCAGAAAGAGCTAAAAATACATCACATAGATACTTTATAATATATAATAGCTACAAAAGCAAATAACTGAGAAAGTGCAATGTATAATACAACACTTCCCTTTTATCCCGAGCACAGATGACATATGAGCATATCTCTTATAGTGATAAAGTGGGTGGCTCTTAGAAGAGCCTTTGTGTTTGTGGGTCAGTGATGAGGTCGGGGTTACTTGGCGCTGGTGTACTTGGTGACCGCCTTGGTGCCCTCGGACACGGCGTGCTTGGCCAGCTCTCCCGGCAGCAGCAGGCGCACAGCGGTCTGGATCTCCCGGGAAGTGATGGTCGAGCGCTTGTTGTAATGAGCCAGACGGGACGATTCCCCTGCGATGCGCTCGAAGATATCATTCACAAAGGAGTTCATGATGCCCATGGCCTTGGAGGAGATGCCGGTGTCAGGGTGAACCTGCTTCAGCACTTTGTACACGTAGATCGCGTAACTTTCCTTCCTGCTCTTCCTACGCTTCTTCCCATCCTTCTTCTGGGTCTTGGCCACGGCTTTCTTAGAGCCCTTCTTGGCCGCTGGCGCAGACTTGGCTGGTTCAGGCATGTCGGGCGATGCTTCTTCTCCAAACAGCAGAGAAACAATGTCACCTAAACCCCCAGCAGCTCTATTTATAGGAGTCCTATGCAAACTAGCAGCCCCAGCATTCTGTTCGTCTATTGGCTGACTTTATCATGTGACCGTTTATGACATCATCAGTTTTCTTTCAAATTAGACGATTGGTGGTTTCAGGATTATGGAACTGATTGGCTGTTTTCAAAACTGACCAATCACAGAGGAGTTCAGCTGCTGTCTGAGTGTATAAATAAGGGCACAGGGGGCGGGGTTTGTCACTTCTCTTGTTACCCGAGCTGCTGTCTGAGTGATACAAGATGTCTGGAAGAGGCAAACAAGGCGGGAAAACTCGCGCTAAGGCCAAGACGCGCTCATCTCGGGCTGGGCTGCAGTTCCCAGTCGGCCGTGTGCACAGGCTGCTTCGGAAGGGAAATTATGCTCAGCGTGTGGGGGCCGGAGCCCCGGTCTATTTGGCCGCAGTGCTGGAGTATCTGACCGCTGAGATCCTGGAGTTGGCCGGTAACGCCGCCCGGGACAATAAGAAGTCCCGCATCATCCCCCGGCACCTGCAGCTCGCTGTGCGGAACGACGAGGAGCTGAACAGGCTGCTCGGAGGGGTCACCATCGCTCAGGGGGGTGTCCTTCCCAACATCCAGGCCGTGCTACTGCCCAAGAAAACCGAGAGCCACAAGCCGGCCAAGAGCAGCAAGTGAGCTTCACCCCCGAGACCAGGAGCAGAGATCCCCACATACCCAACACAAAGGCTCTTTTCAGAGCCACCCACAACATCAAAAAAGCGTTATAGTATTTCACATTTCCTGCAGGACATTTTTTTATTATATTTCTATCTCCATTCTAAGTCACTTTAATTGTTTATGATAATAGTTCTCTTCATTTGTAAAGTAATGTATAATTAAGTCCATGTATGTGGAGGTGTCAGTTCTGTCATTAGAAACAGTACTGCGTTTGATACGACACTGCAGAAAGCAAATCAATATTTAATACCATAAAGGCACCTACTGTATATATAACTTGGGGGTGAACTTTAATTACCGACATGATGATTTTTCGGAAAAAATCCCATAAAACTGATTAATTGATTAAAGTGCATTTAGTTTGCTGGAACCATAACTATAAAGCTAAACAAAAAACTGTTTCTAGTTCATCGCTAAATAAATGAAAACAAAGTAGTGTAGCATGGCTAATACACTATAAAGTAGTGTTTATTTCTGTTTGTGATTATACAAAAGGCGCAACGTGTTGGTATTAGGAGTCTATTCTTGAAACAATTTACCACACGGTGGCGCTGTTGGATTAGAAATCGGTATCTTCATTACTTGGCTTGTAAAGGCTAAAACCTGTTTTTATATCGGACACAAATTCGCAAGCCATGTAGGTGTATTATACTGAAAATGTATATAATGTATCATTAAAGACAAGTGAGTAATATTGATGCAAGAACAATTTTAAAAAATAATTTTATTCAACCAACGTTGTTTACAGATTGCCCTCGAACATGCAAAATCAAGTCATAATATAATTAATGTTGACATGTTAGAAAATAAAATAGCATAATGGTATAGAAAGATTCAATAACCAAAAGGCAGAACACATAATTACAGCATCTGGTCTTCGAAATAAACAGCACAAGTTTTTTGGAGGTACAATTTATCAAATGAATTCCTTTATGAGCAAGAACAATAATCAGAATTTATTTTTGTACCACTAATATACTCTGTGCTATAAACTAAAAATTACAGAACCTGTCCCTGGTCCATCTGTGAGCATGTGGCCCATATACTATCTGTCACAGATCGCACACAAGTGAGCATGTGATACGCAACCAGGGTTAATACACAAGGCTACTCTAGCCAACTCACCTTTCTCATGCACAAGGTACTTTCAATATGTTTATATTAACCCATTACTCAATTGTAATCCCATCTATGTGCGTACATCACTGGATAATGTAGGCAAAATATGTAATTATTTACCAGAGTCTCTGGTCCCTGTTCATTATAGAAAAAAAAAAAAAATGTGCACTTAACACACAATCAGTTTTAGCTAAATGTAGCAGGCAATGAAAATACTCTGTACAAAGCGTGCACCAGTTTATTCTGAGCCCCAACACATTACTTATTGAATGTTTTAATACCCCCATCCATGGTCAGTCCGGAGTCCCTGGGCTCTGTTCCCTGTATGGGAGCTGGCGGCACTCACAAGCCAATCGGATCTGGACTCAATGACCGGTTTGGCAGCGTGCTGCCACATGCCATCTAAGCTCTGATCTGACAGCAAGGTATTGCGGAACTGCCGACTGTGCTCTGGCTCATTGGCCCTAGTCATACTGGCAGGGATAGGGTTGTCAGTTTGGTCAGGTTACACCCAGCTTACTTTACTGGTCTCCTCCAGGACATCCAAAGGAATGAAATCCAATGTCCGGGGAGTGATGGTTTCATTCTTGGGACCCTGAACAAACATAGTGTCAGAGGTGGCAAGGTCTCAAGTCTGACAGCAGGTCACAGCCACAATGGGAAATAAATTTGGCAAATAGCCAAGGATAGCGTCGCACCACGAGCAGGAACAGATGAAGAGGGTGTGGTAAAAACATAGTTATTGGCAACCAGAGAAACACACTAACACGTTTCTCTCCCACAATAGGGCACACTCGACGGACACACTCTACCCCTATCAGTGGCACATAAAATTACCCTAATCAGTTCCCAACAACATGTTGGTGTTATGGCCTGGGAGGTCTCTGCCATTACGGATGCTCTGGGCCATGCCCTAATCGATGAAAACACGGGCCATCTGTGCAGGGACTTAGGGGCACCATCGGACAGGTGGCAGATGCTCTGGCCCAAACATATCAGGTTGGACAAGAGTGATGACCGTGCCAGGGTCCAACTGGCTGGCCACCATCATAGTGCTGATGGTATAAGGGCACAAATATTTCAACCGCAGAATGATCTGCTCTAGCCCAATGGTGGCTCCTCTTTGTGTTGCAGCACCGGCAGCAATCTCGGCAGCCTCGGAGACTGGGACCTGGGTTGCCTGGGTGATATGGTGGGTCACCTGCTATTGCTCGAGCATGGGAATGTGACTTACCCTGACGTTTAATTGAGGAGCTGGGTTGTGGGTCCCATCGCAGGTGGATCGGTACAAAGTGCAGTGGGGCAAACCATCCTCAGGTGGCACGCCTGTTGAAACCGAAGCATTGCCACTTATGGGTAAACTTGGTGGTCGGGTTCTGGAACTAGGGGGCACTGGGCAGCTCCACAAAGATGCATCGGACCTTGGGGTTTATGTGTGCCGAGGAGGTTGGTGGCCAGGAACTGGAACACTCGGTTGGGGTTGTTGCCAGAATAGGAGTCGAGCCACCATGAACTCATCCGTAATCTTGGCAGTTTGCTGATCCATTGATGGTTTGCCGTCCATAATGCATTCACACACCTCCGGGAAACGTTTGAGTACAAATTGCTCCTTCACGATTAGGTTAAGGAATACATTGAAGGTACTCACTGAACACAAAGTTACTCACCTCTTTGCATGATGGGCTGACCGGGCCACAGAGTCAGTGTGCAAATCCGTGGACCCCTTGTGCATGGCATGAAACTGGGTCCAGTAAGTCTCGGGCGTGATCTCATACTGAGACCAGAGCAGTGCTTTTACCACCTGGAAGTCACCAGCATCCTCCCAAACTATTGCTTGATAGGCTTCCATTTCTTTCCCACGCAGCTTGGGGAAGAAGCCTGTCACGGGAGACCAGCATTTTTAACACACTTCTCCCGAGATCAAAGTCACCAGACAGGACACAATAGTTTAATAAACAAAAGTTTATTCTGGCATGCCAGGAATCACAAAAAAATACACAATCACAAAGTACACTCGCCAACTGGCGTCTGAGGGAGAAGAATCTAGCCTCAACTAGGTGCAGGGGACTGCTTCTGTAGATTTGCCCTGTACAGCTCCTTCTCAGTGCTATTGTCCCAATAGCACTATTTAAAATCCCGCCAGTCGCCTGTCCGATCAGCTTCAAAACTTGTCTGGTACTCTGACTGACCGTTCTGTTCTGACTGACAGATTAAATCTGTCAGTGGTGATATTGGATACCGAGGCTTGAGCCTCATTACTCCAAGTTCTCTTGTTGAGTGTATTGTCGCACTGTTTTGGAAGCTTCTTGATCTGTGTTTCTTGCCACAGTTGAGTTGGTTTCACAGGGTCAGTGCTGTGATGGGTCGTGGATAGCGGTCAAATGGGTTTGCAGAGATCGCAGCAAGCTTCTTGATTAGCGGGTTTGAGTTCTGGTCCAGTTCCTTGTAGAATTTCTTGTTGAGCTTCTTTAGATATTCATCTAACATCTCGATGCCCAGTTCCCTATGAAGGTCTGCTATTCTTGTAGGAAGTGGAGCGTTGGACGCAATCCGCAGCGCCTTGTTCTGTAATATTTGGAGAGATGATCTTTGATATTGGTGGCAACCACCACTCTACACCGGGGAGGCGTATGTCATTGTGGGTCTAATGATCGCCTTGATCACATTGACTTTGCTCTTGATGGGCATGGTCCTTGTCTTCAGCAGAGGGTACAGTGCTGCCAGCTTGGTTGTTGCCTTCTGTTGAATCTTCTCAATGTGGTTTCTCCAGCTTAGCTTGCTATCTCGGATTACCCCTAGGTAAGAGCTGTTTGGCTCCCATTTGACAGCCTCTCCGTTGAGGGTGATTGGTGGGTGTGCCTTGATCCTCTTTTTGGTAAACAGTGTAGCTGTAGTCTTGCTGGAGTTCAGTCCTACTTGTCAGTCGCTGTACCATGTTGATAGCATGTCTAGTGCTTTCTGGATGTTCTTAGCTACTTCTTTCTCTCTGAAGGACTGGGAGATGACTGCCACATCATCTGCGTAGAGTGCCAGTTGAGTCTTGTGGAGGTCTGTGGGGATGTCATTCATGAAGAGGTTGAACAGGAAAGGTCCCAGGACTGATCCATGTGGCACGCCTGCGCGGATGGGGCGTGTTGTTGAGAGCTCTTCCCACACAGCCACGTGGAATGTGCGCTCCCGCAAGTAGCTTGTAGTCAGCTTAATCAGGTAGTTTGGGAATTTCAGGTGGATCATTTTGTGCAGTAGTCCTTCATGCCAAACTCTGTCAAACGCTTTGGCCACGTCCAAGAAGACTACTCCAGTTGATTTGTGGATGTTGAATCCATGGCTTATTATGTCAACGACTCGCAGCAGCTGATGGTTGGTTGAGTGGTCCTTCCGGAATCCAAATTGCTCCTTTAGTAGAATGTTTTTACCAGAGGCAAAGTGGCGGAGGCGCGTAAGAATAACTTTCTCCAGGAGTTTCGACAGTCCAGAGAGCAGGCTTATCGGACGGTAGTTTGCAGGATCCCTCAGTGGTTTTCCAGGCTTTGGAAATACAATGACCTTGGCTTCCTTCCAGGATTGAGGAAAGTGCTGGAGCCGCATGCATGCATTGAAGATTTCTGTGAGGCATTCCATAGCTGCCGGCGGAAGCTTCTTGATGGCCAGGTTGGTAATTCCGTCACTTCCTGGTGCTTTGCCATTTGCCAGCTTTTCTGCAAGTTGCATTATCTCAGTCCTGGTGCATCCTTCAAGGGTTTCCGCTTCGGTCTCTGGTAGGTGCTCGGTAAGATGCCTGTTAACTCCTTGCTCAACTTCCCGTGCTATTTTGCTGGCTTGGTTAGGCCTAAAAGTTGTCTCCATTGTGTCATCGAGAACCTCTGCCTTGTCCTTGTTGCTACATGCCAGGTGGGTCTGGCCCTGGATAGGTGGATTAGGCTCCTTCTTCCCGGTCAGGCGTCGGGTCATTCTCCAAACAGAGTTGTCGGATTCCTTCAGCTTGGCTGCTGCGGCCTCCCACCTCTCCCCCCGGTGTTGGCTGATTTGCTGTCGCAGTAGTCTGGCAAGTGAGTTGTACTTTACCAGAAGGTCAGGTGTGCGGAACTTCTGCCACTGTCGTCGGGCCCTCTTTTTCTCAGCAATCGCTTGCTTGATCCCGCTCGGTAGGTCGTAGATGGAGCAGCGTTTGGGCATCTGTTTCGGGACGCTGTGCTCTATTGCATGTTGGACTGCGGTAGTAAAGGTGTTAACAGCATCATCAATGTCTCCGTTGGTGTCCAAGGGGCGGGGGTTTGTGATGTTGCTCAAATCTTCTTTGTACAGGCTCCAGTTCGCCCTGGTGAAGTTGTACCTGGGTGTTTGCTGGTGGGTTTCCATCTCGTCGCCAACAGTAATGGTAACTGGGTTGTGGTCTGAGGTCAGTTCCGCCAGGGTTTCCAACTGGACATAATGCATTCACTCACCTCTGGGAAACGTTTGAGTACAAATTGCTCCTTCACGATTAGGTTAAGGAATACATTGAAGGTACTCACTGAACACACAGTTACTCACCTCTTTGCATGATGGGCTGACCGGGCCTCAGAGTCAGTGTGCAAATCCGTGGACCCATTGTGCATGGCATGAAACTGGGTCCAGTAAGTCTCGGGCGTGATCTCATACTGAGACCAGAGCAGTGCTTTTACCACCTGGTAGTCACCAGCATCCTCCAAAACCATTGCTTGATAGGCTTCCATTTCTTTCCCACGCAGCTTGGGGAAGAAGCCTGTCACGGGAGACCAGAATTTTTAACACACTTCTCCCGAGATCAAAGTCACCAGACAGGACACAATAGTTTAATAAACAAAAGTTTATTCTGGCATGCCAGGAAACACAAAAAAATACACAATCACAAAGTACACTCGCCAACTGGGGTCTGAGGGAGAAGAATCTAGCCTCAACTAGGTGCAGGGGACTGCTTCAGTAGATTTGCCCTGTACAGCTCCTTCTCAGTGCTATTGTCCCAATAGCACTATTTAAAATCCCGCCAGTCGCCTGTCCGATCAGCTTCAAAACTTGTCTGGTACTCTGAACGGCTTCTCCCCTTACATAGCTCTCGGGCTCCTATACTTTTCATGGAGCAGGAGCCACCAGCCAATCGAAGGACGATGTCTTGTCCGGCTGTACAAATCAGAGGAGGGGGCCGGCTTAGCCACTCTTGACCGCCCCTCGAGTAGGGAGGGTCTAGCGAGTGGGAAATTTGAAATAGCCAATGGAAATTGTGCCTATGGGACTCAGACCCGGCAACGGTTGAACTAGCCAGCCCCATACATCCCGCTGGGTAGGCACCTCAGCCTATCAGGTGAAAAAAGTATTTGCACCAACGAGAACCAGTTCCCCGGACCTGATTACCATCCCTTCCCTGCTCACCATTGTCCTCATACTCACACCGACCCCACCTTCTGTCACAAAGCAGCTTTTCTCCGAAATGCTAGCAAAACAAAAGGCAGTGCTGGCTGCCTTACTAAATGTATGGGGAACATACTACTACAGGGCACAAAAGTGCCTTTTTTTTTACAGATACAATCCCTGTTCCCAATTCCTACCGTTTTCCCCCTTCTAGAGATTACACAGTGATTAGCTCTTTTCTGGAAGAGGTTACACACAATACATTATACTTAGGCCAAACGAGCCTCACCGAGGTGGCTATTACACACAGTTTTGGGGTATCCAGCCGGGCTTAATCTTTATTATGTGAGGTTGGCTACCCCATACCATCAAATATCCCCCTTTAAGATGAAGGCTCTGGGAAAGCTACCCCATCAGGTGTCTCTCCAAGACTGAAGACCCTGAAAGTCCGTTTGTCGGGGCTGGGATCGTCGTGCTGGGAATGACTATTGGCGTTGCTGTGCTAATTGCACTTTTTTGTGTTGAATAGTAAAATTAAACTTCTGGAGGTCACACCAACTTCCCATTTTTACCTTACACCCGCTGCAACAAGCTAAGGGAGTTGCGATCAGTGATCACAGTGAAAGGCTTCCCGTAAACATGACCTATAACTTCATGAGAACCACACATTGTCCAGACCCTCTTTCTCGATTGTGGCATAGGTGACCTCCCAAGGCAACAGCTTGCAGCTTAGGTAGGTGAACGTATCCTCGCTGCAATAGTCACCTACCTGGCTTAGCACAGCACTGATGCCATAAGTTGAAGCATTGGTTTGCACCAAGAATCGCTTGATGTTATCGAGGACAACCAGGATCAGAGCACTGGCTAGAGCATTTTTGAAAGCCTGTAACGCTGCCCACACTCAGGAGACCAGGCAACTAGCACCAACAGCATCTTCTTTGTTAAATCAGTCATGGCTTGAGCCAGGGCACTATACTGGGGCAAAAACATTCTATAGTAGCTGGTGGTACTTATAAAAGTGATTACCTGCTTTATAGTGTGGGGGACTAACCAGTCCACTATTGACACAACTTTGGCGGGCTCAGGCTTGAGATGTCCCCGGCCTACCCGGTAGCTGCGGTACAATACCCCCGCCATGCCGACTTGGCACTTGGATGGCTTTAGTGTCAGGCCAGCCTCCCTGATCATATCTAGGACTGCTGCTACATTAACCAGATGAGTGTACCAGTCATTAATACAAATGGCTAAGTAGTCCAGATAAGCAATAACATAGCCCTTAATCCCTTCCAGCAACCGGTTGACAAGGCGCTAGAACGTGGCCGGCGTTTTCTTCATCACAAATGACATGACCAAACATTCTTACAAACTACGGATGATTAAAGCCGACCTTTCCTACGCCTGCTGGGTCAATGGAATCTGTACAGATTCATGGTGGCCAGATACCTGGCCCCGATGAGCTCATCTAAGAGCTCATCCATGTGGGACAAGGGATAGGCAATTGCCACGGTCTGAGTATTAAGCTGCCGGTATTTTACACAGAACCAAGTGGTCCCACCCTTCTTGGCACCACGAATACCGGTGAAGCCCAAGGACACTGAGCACGATAAATTACCCCTAATACCATCATCTCCTCAACCTCCCCCTTAATGCTCCACTTTACCTCCGCAGAGACCCATTACGCTTCTTTAGGAGGGGCCAATAATCCCCGGTGTTGACCGGGTGATCGGTTAGATGGGCAATGCCCTGATTATCTGTAAACATGACCTGGTACTGCTCTAGCATCTCTCGCACCCGCTTGGGAACCGCGAGTTGGGGACCCATCTCCACCTGCTCCACTAAGCCTCCCTGCCAGGTTTCTCCCAGGAGATCGGGCAGAGCCTGGCTTGCCGGATCCCCCAGCGGCGGGCTACAAATAGCAAACACCTCCGGCCCACTCTTGTGATAATCCTTTAGCATATTGATATGGTATGTTCTGTGCCTACCTGTCTCTGGATCCTGGTTTACCACATAATTACACTCATGCACCCACCGGTGAATTGTGTACGGGCCCGCCCAGGCGGCAAGTAGCTTGTTCTGCCAAGTGGGCTTCAGAACAAGCACCTCAAGTTTAGCCTGTGCCAACCCCATGTGTTCCTCTATCTGGTCCCTGAGCCCCACCACGTAATGTAGCACCAAAGCATCAGTATCTCCCCCTCCCAGCCCTTATGAAACAGATTGAGTGGTCCACGGACATGGCACCCAAAGAGGAGCTTGAAGGAGGAACATATGGTAAACTCCTTTGGCACCTCTAGATACGCGAATAGCAGGTGATGTAAAGGAGATTGTCAGTCTCACCCTTTCAGCTACCACAAATGCTCGCAACATTGACATTAAGGTCCCATTGAACCGCTCACATATCCATTCGTTTGGGGATGGTAGGGGGCTGTGCGGAGAGATTTGACCTCGCACATTGCCAAGAGACATTGGAGCAGTTCGGACATGCACTGTGCCCCCGGATCAGCCAGGATCTCACTTAGGAAACCTACCCTAGTGAATATCTCAATCAAAGACTCTGCCAATTTATGTGCTTCAATCAAGGACAGAGCAACTGGGATCATGTGCGGATCCACTATATTTACAGCTACACGCTGGAAGGACTCACCGATCACCGGTAGCGGTCTCAGGGGAGCCTTTGTGCGGTTACTCGACTTGCCCACTAGCTGGCGAGGATTACAGTTATGGCAGAACGCCAATACATCCTGTCATGATCCTGGTGAGTAGAAAGTCTGTAGTAGCCGGGCTCTAGTATGAGTGACTATCTGATGCCCCTACCAGTAGGATCATATGGGATATCTGCATCAACTGTGCCCTATACTTACGAGTAACAACTATCTGTCGCCTTCATGTCCCTGGTCTGACAAGAGCACTCTTGGATTCTTCCTGTTATGAGACACTGTGGTGCCAAAGGAACCGATGGGACACACCCTTGGAGTCAGACTCGGTCGCCCGAAGTATCATGCCCTCCAGTTTGGGGTCCGATCACACAATGTCCATGAACTCCTAGCTCAGTTCTGGTAGGTTGGCTCTGTCAAACATTCAGAGGAAATGTTGGGACAGGGTTCGGGACAAATGTCTGGCGTGTGCTGGCTTACCTGCTTGGTGTCCACCGGGACTTCAGCTCTCTTTGGCTCCAAAAGCTGGGGAGAGATAATTGGGGTGGTGTGCGGCAATGCCAAAGGCACTTCCACCTGGGCAACTGCCTGACTTTTGCTCGGGGTGACCGCAGCCACTGGTGCATTCTCCTCAGAGTAGGAGCAAATAAAGTGCCCCAAGTCATTGCCCAGCAGGATGTTGGTGTCCGAGCCGGGTTACACTGTGACATCCCAGACTCCTCTACTAGTGCCCTGATCAAGTAACACCCGGGCAACTTGCAATAACTTGGGGGCTCCGTCCGGCATTCTCACCAGCATCCCTGTGCCTCGGAGAAGGTGCTCTGGGCTGACCATATCAGGTCGCACCAGATTACCATAACACCGGTGTCCATCAGGCTGGCCACCCGGAGATGGCCTATGGTAACCGGGCACAAATATTGTTGGCGGACATCATTGGATTCCAGCCCGATGGCTGCGATTCCATATCCCTCCAGATCCACTTCTGCATCGTTGACTGCTGCTGCTAGGTCTGCTGCTGCACATTCTGCACGGCCTCCACTTGCTATGCTTTTGGGGCCAATCTCACGTAGGGGATTGGTCTCGCTGCTTGTGAGCATTGCCCCATATTAGGGTTACTGGAGCAGGGTGTGTTGGGGCAGTCAACCCACAGATGGCCTAGCCGATTGCACTGGTAGCACCGGCGCTCATGGGCAAACTCTGCAGGCTTTGGCTGCAGCACCTCCGGCACTCCACTTATTCCATCCCAGCTTAGTGGCCTTGGGAGGGTCAGCTCCCTTAGGTGGTGTTGTCGCCGGTACTGTAGCGGGGGTCAGGACCCACTTCTTCAACTGTGGCCGCATGGTTACAAATTCATCTGCCATTATGGCGGTCGTCTGGTGCATTCTCGGCTTATGCTCTATGACCCACTCCCGCACCTCCGGTACACATTTGGGCAAAAACTGTACACGGATGTTTGTGCATATATAAAGCATAGCCAAGGTCTATGGGCTGAGAATCCCACTGAGCAGCCCACATGTCCGGAGAACTGCTATTGCTTTGAGTGGAGGGGGAGGAGAGGGGCAGGAACAAAGGGAGAGTGGCTGGGGAAGAGATCGGGCTGACGGGCAAACACCCTAAAAGTGCAGCATTGCGCTGTATCCCGAGATATCGCCGATGCTCACGGGAGATATTCCTGATGGCCGGGAAGCCGCTGCCAGGCTCCCACTGACAGGCGCTGCTCCCACTGACAGGCGCTGCTCCCACTGACAGGCGCTGCTCCCACTGACAGGCGCCGCTCCCACTGAGAGGCGCCGCTCCCACAGGGACGTTCATATTTCTCCAAAAGCCCTTTAACTCTCACCCACCCCGCGCCCAGCCATGATTGGCCAATGCAGATGTGACCTCACGTCCTGTCTCCCATGCAGTATCCACACATGATGGTCGCGGCTCCATCTACAGCGATGCCCTATAGCAGCGGGGACTGTATGTAAGGGGAACCCAGCAGCGCTCAGGGTCAGTGTGATCCCAGCGTGCAGGGAACTAAGCGGTGCGCCCCAAGGCTGCGCCAGAGACACCTTCACACGGCGCTGGGAGCTTCATCCAGCGGGAGATGTGAAACCGGTTCCGTGCTGCGGGACAGAGTCTCAGAAAGCAAACAGGTTTGAAAGCGCTGCAGTCTCAAACCCCACAGGAGTGGGAGCAATCCAGAATTTGTTCTCTTGTGCGGATCGGGAGTGTTTTAATGATCCTGTTGAGTTTTCGCATGTTCTCGCAGAAGGAGACAAGCGACAGGGTACCTTTGGTGGTCACATATAACCCACACCTAGGAGCCCTACGCAAGATCGCCAGGAAACTACAACCCATCCTCCAGGATGATACAAGACTGCAACAGGTCTTCCCTGAAGCACCCTTATTACCATACAGACAACCCCATAATCTCAAGAATATTATGGTGAGGAGTAAAGTATTCAGCAGTACAACTGAATGCGGGACAAAACCATGCCAGGACCCAAGATGCAAAACCTGCGCAATGCTCTACACAGCGGACACAATACAAATACCACACAGGAATCGGGAATACAAAATCAGAGGAAGGTTCACCTGTTCTTCCAGCAATGTCGTGTACCTCATCATGTGCATGAAATGCCCAGGGGGCTGCTACTACATAGGTGAGACAGGGCAGGGGCTAAACAAGAGAATGAACCTGCATCGCCACAGCATCACACGCGGTACAAGAGCCAGTCCTGTTGGCGAACATTTCTCGGACTCTGGCCATAAGATGAACGATCTGAGGGTTGCCATACTCAAAGGTAATCTTAAAACCCCGAAAGAGAGACGGTTGCATGAATACAAATTTATGCAACTGTTCGGGACACTTAGCAGTGGCCTAAACAGAGATCGAAATTTTATGAGTCATTACTGACAGTAGTGAACTCTCGTCCCATAAGCGCTAAAGGCCATGTCTGTACATACTGTGCTATATGTATGCACACACAGCTGTCTCTCACACATACTAATACTCCTTGTTTTTCCATCCCTATACACCAATAGGGACCACTAAGTATCCACACACACTTTTAGTTGTGCTACTAACTCTCACATTTCCACACCCACCCACACCATTTATATCCAGTCCCACTCCACACACTCTTGTGTAAAGCACTGTATATACTGTGGGCTCTCCATTAATTTTTATTCACACTGATACACATACACACTCTTTCTTCACTTGCTTTCACAGTAACCTTTTGACACCTCTAGCCATAAAACACATCCACACCGGGGGAAGGAACAGCACAGATAACATTCCAAGAGACACTGTTTTTAAGTTTACCTTTTGCTTCATTCATTGTAACATCGCCGGAAGAAGAGATCAGTGTATCTCGAAAGCTCGCACAAATAAAAGCATTTCGTTAGCCACAGAACGGTATCATCTATTTATTTTTTTGATTATATATGTGTATATATATATATATATATATATATATATATATATATATATATATATATATATATATTAGTGTGTGTGTGTGTGTGTGTGTGTACGGACCGACTGGGGAGGTATAAGGGGGAGGGGGAGGAGGGTCAGCACGGAGAGCACTCCGCTCAAACCACACCCCCCCCCCGCTCAAGCTCCCCGCTCCCTACAGCCCGCAGGTTGAATTGCCTCTCAGCGTGCCGCCTGCATGCAGTGCTTAGCCTAAACTATAACAAGCTGTGCAAATCCAGCTAAAGGCAAACAGCCACCAGGCACTTTTCTTGGCTATAAAGGTGCAATTCCTGATAAGAACATATGTTGGAAAGGGAAATAAGGTGAGGAAGCATGTTAGCAAGGTAACACTCCCAGACTATTTAAACATAGTCACATAATGCCACAAAATCAGGTCCTCAGCGGGGAAAAAAATTAGTTGCATGCATTTATCCCTAACCACTTTGCTGTATGGTGTGTGTGTTGTGTTGTGAACCCTTGTAGAGGTGTAATGGGTAAACAAAATGTATATAATTACTCACTGATAAAATATAGAATACATTTTTAATAGGGATAGATTTTATTAAAATTACTTGTACTTTGTAAAACATTAATGTAAATTAATCTGTGCGATCATATCTGTGTTAAATAAATGTTATGCTGTGCTCACCACGGACAAGGAGGGTCCCCGAAACTGAGGTGAGATGGGTAACAAACTGCACCCACAGCTACGGGACACGCCTGGAAAGTGGAAAATAGGCGTCTGGAATGTCTGGGAGTATAAGATAAAGTAAGATACTCGCCAGACGAGAAGGGAGGTTCCAGAAGATAGGTGGTACCGAGAGCCTGGGGTCCAGAGCCGGGACGTAGGTCGGAATCCGCAAACCGAGGTGAAGGGGTCGGGGAGTCCAGGATACAAACCAAGGGTAGAAGACCAGAGCGGATCCACAGCTAGGCCGGTTCGGTACGCAAGGGATCACTAAGGAGACAAAGAGACAGGAACTGAGGCAGGCACGACCGTGGTTAACACAGGTCATATAAAGCTATACTCAGCCAAAGAATGAATGGCTGAGCAAGGTATAAGTAGGAGGAAGGACCAATAGGGAGAGGGGGAGTAACGAGGGAGCGGCCCCAGGGAAGATAGGGAGTGGTAGGGAGAAACTCACCACAGCTGTGCTAGATGTGCAGCTTGTGAGCGGTGCACGCGTATCAGGCGTGTGCGCCGCGCGGGAGAGGCGTGCGCGGCCTCAGCTGGGGGTGGGAACTCCCCCTGAAAGAGGACGTAAAAGTCCTCTGCCGTGCTCGAGATCAGTAGCCGCCGCGGGAAGCGGAGGAGAAGGGAGATCCCGCCCGCGGCGGCGAGAAGGCAGAGCTGGAGCGGGGGTGAGAAAAGTCACGGGGGGAGCCCCTTTATAGAGAGGTGTTCCCGCGGACCTAACAGTACCCCCCCCCCTTGAGGAGCGGCCTTAGGACTACTCCAATATGGCTTTTGGGGAAATTTGGAGTTAAAGGGAGTTAAAGGGTCTCAGCAGTCTGGGGGCATGTATTTGATGGTAGGGTACCCAATATCTTTCCTCTGGGCCAAAGCCCTTCCACCGAAGCAGGTATTGTACCGAACCCCTTGTCCTCCTGGAATCCACAATAGACTGGATTTCGAACTCTTCCTGACCCTGAACTATGACTGGTCTAGGGTCAATAGGTGTCCTATGGAACCGTGGACTCTGGGACACAGGTTTCAGCAGTGACACGTGGAACACGGAGGGTATCCTCATGGATGGGGGAAGTTCCAGATGATATGCCACAGGATTGATCCGTTCTACTACTGAGAATGGACCCAAGAACCTGGGAGCCAGTTTGTGGCTTGGACCAGTTTGTGGCTTGGAGTCTTCAGTCTAATGTTCTTGGAGGAGAGCCAGACCTTATCCCCTGGTTTGCAGACTGGTGCCTGACGACGGTGACGATCTGCCTGTGCCTTTTGTCTATATGTTCCGTTTCTCAAAGCCTCTTGGATCCTTTTCCAGGATTCCTGAAGATCCTTAATTTGGTCATCGGTCGCTGGAACCCCGGAAGGAACTGAGGTGATGGGCAGCTGACCCGGGTGAAAACCATAATTAATGAAAAAAGGGGATTTCAACGTGGAGCTGTTCTTTAAAGAGTTATGGGAGAACTCTGCCCACGGAAGAAAATCTACCCAATTGTCCTAGCTGTCTGCGATAAAGCATCAGAGGTATTGCTCCAGAGTTTGGTTCGTTCTCTCGGTTTGCCCATTAGTTTGGGGATGATACCCGGACGAAAAATGGAGGGAGATATCCATCCTGCGAGCGAAAGCTCGCCAAAATTTTGAGACAAATTGTTTACCTCGATCGGATACGATGGAAAGAGGAACTTCGTGAATGTGGAATATTTCCTTAACAAAAATGTCTGCCAGGGTAGGGGAATTGGGAAGGCCTTTGAGAGGAATGAAATGGGCCTGTTTGGAAAAACGATCCACGACAACCAAAATGGTTTTCATCCCTTTAGAGGTTGGAAGTTCCACCACAAAGTCCATGGACAGATGACTCCATGGGCGTTCTGGTATAGGGAGGGGTTGTAGTAGGCCGTACGGCTTTTTACGAGCGGTCTTAACCTTGGCGCAGATTGGACAAGTTTTTACGTATGCTGAAATGTCCTGCAACATGGTTGGCCACCAAAAGGTACGACCAATGAGGTCAGAAGTCCTGCTAATGCCTGGATAACCGGCTGACCTAGAAGAATGACCCCACTCAAGAATCTTCTTAAGGAAGCGTGGAGCTGCATACAGACGGCCGACCGGCACCTTAAGGCCCCTCGGGAGATTAGACTGTGCTGCCATGACCTGATCCAGGATATCAAAAGAATTGGCCGAAACAATATATTTGGAGGGTAAGATTGTTTCGGAGATAATCACAGAATTATATTCAAACAGGAATTGACGTGAGAGTGCGTCTGCCTTTTGATTCTTTGAACCAGGAATGTAAGATATGAGATAATTAAATCTCTAAAAAAAAAGAGACCATCAAGCCTGACGCGCCCCAAGGCGACGTGCACTCTCAATGTAAAGTATGTTTTTATGATCAGTAAAGATCGAAATGGGGATCTCCATTCCCTCCAGAAGATGTCTCCATTCCTGAAGGGCGAGTTTAATAGCCAGGAATTCTCTGTTTCCGATGTCATAGTTCCGTTCTGCCGAATATTTTTTTTTTAAAAGAACCCACAGGGATGAAGTTTTGCCTGTGGGGACTGTCTCTGAGAGAGAATGGCGCCAGCACCGACGTCGGATGCGTCTACCTCTAGGGTAAAGGGGAGCCCGGGATCAGGGTGACGCACAATAGGAGCAGAAGCAAAATATTTTTTGAGGGAGTCGAAAGCTTGGAGAGCTACAGAAGACCAGACTGCTGTGTTAGTTCCCTTTTTGGTGAGGGCAGTCATGGGGGCCACGGTAGAAAAAAAAATCTTGATGAATTTACGATAGTAATTTGCAAATCCCAAGAATCGCTGTATGGCTTTCAGGGAAGTGGGTTGTGGCCATTCTAAGACAGCCTTGAGTTTGACTGGGTCCATAGAGAAGCCAGTGCTAGAAATGATATATCCAAGAAAGGGAATGGAAGAAAGATGAAAAGAACATTTCTCTAGTTTAGCATAGAGATTGTTATCCCGAAGGCGGGACAGGACTATATTGGTGTGTTGAATGTGGTCAGAGAGGGATTTGGAAAAAATAAGGATATCGTCAAGGTATACGATAACGAAGCTGTCGAGGAGATCACGGAAGATCTCATTGACAAACTCCTGGAAGACCGCCAGGGCATTGCACAGGCCGAAAGGCATGACTAGATATTCATAATGCCCATCCCGGGTTTTAAATGCGGTCTTCCATTCGTCGCCCTGACGGATGCGGACATCAAGTTTGGAAAAAATTGTTGCCCCCTGTAAACGATTGAAGAGTTCGGAAATAAGTGGCAGGGGGTAACGGTTCTTGATCGTAATTTTGTTAAGACCTCTGTAGTCAATACAGGGGCACAAGGAACCATCCTTTTTCATAACAAAAAAAAATCCAGCTCCAGCTAGAGATGAAGAATTGCGGATGAAACCCTTCCTCAAATTTTCCTGGATATACTCGGTCATGGCCTTGGTCTCAGGTATGGATAGGGGGTAAGAACGGCTCTTGGGTAAGGTAGCACCTTGAAGAAGCTCAATAGGACAGTCAAAGTCTCTATGGGGAGGTAACACTTCAGAACGGACCTTATCAAAAACATCCGCCAGGTCCCAGTAGACCGTTGGAAGGGAAGTTTTATACTCTGCGGGTAATTCCACTCCGGCTAACGTCCGTTTGAGGGGAAGACAGGTCTTAAGGCACTGGGGGCTCCATCGTATGGGCTCCTTACAACCCAATCTAATTGTGGGTTATGAAGTTGCAGCCAGGGGAGTCCTAGAATTACATCTACCAACGGAGTATGGATAACGTCCAAGATAATCTTCTCTTGGTGACATTCCTCCGTGGAGAGGGATAGAGAACAAGTCTCCAGATAAATAGAGGCTGGTTGGAGTGGACGCCCGTCTATGGCCTCCAGACCAACTGGAACAGCCTTAGATCGAAAGGGAATCCCATTCCTATAGGCAAAACTCTGATCAATAAAGTTCCCCTGAGACCCAGAATCTATAAATGCAGAGGCGGGGATCAGGGAGTTATTCCAGGCCAGAGAAATAGGCAGCATTACACAATTGGGAAGTACTTTAGAAGAAGAAAGAGGAGAAGAGATTATACCCAACGAGACCCTCTCATACCTTATTGGGTCCTGGTGTTTCCCGGTCGCAGAGGACAGCTTACCAGCAGATGACCGGGATGACCGCAGTAATGGCACAGTCCACCATCTCGTCGGCGCTGTCTCTCAGACGCGGATAGACAATGACCTCTGAGCTGCATAGGTTCGGGCTCATCCATGGGTTGGGGGACGTGATGGATGAGACTGCGGCTGGAAGATCGAGAGGAGTTGGTACGAGGAAGAGCGCGTTCAAGTCTCCTCTCTCGTAGCCGCTGGTCCACGCGGATGCAGATCGCAATGAGATCCTCCAATCTGGTGGGTCTCTCCATAGTGGCCAGCTGGTCCTTGATGGCATCCGACAGACCCTGCCAAAAGGCTGCTGATAGTGAGCCATCATTCCAGGAGGTCTCCACCACGATGGTCTGGAAGTCCAAAACATACTCGGCGACAGGACGAGTACCCTGGGAAATATGGAAGAGAGAAGAATCTGCCGTAATTTGACGACCAGGTGTATCGAATACTTTTTTTCTTGGGGTTGAGGAGGAGCGCTGGATCTCGTGATATGTAAAAAAATATAAATATATATAGTGCAGATGGTAATTCACTGCTTTAAACAATGTAAAACATAAGAAATGAACTCACAAAAATCGTATAAAATCACTGCATGTCAGAGATCCTTCTCTCTCTGACTGGAGCCCTTTGTGTTACTAGAGTCTATATCCTCTCAGTGAAGTGGATGATATGAAAAATAAAGAAAACCACAAATAGTGCAAATAGTATGAACTATACAAATGTATTATACACAGGTTATCAGGAAACTCACATTTTCCATTATAAGGTTGGGTGGTGGAGAGAACCGCCGATAGAAGCAGGCTGCTGTTCGGTGCTTCACTTTCCCCTCACAGTGTAGTTCAATGTCAATCTATGCCGTCGCGTCACTTCCGGTTTCGCGTCATGGGTGAGGGCGGGAAGCCAGAATAGGAGTGATCTCAGCAGTGGTTTGCCAGTCCTTCCAGGCGCAGAATCTCTCAGAACTCTAACTCTACGCGTTTCGCAACAGCTTCGTCAGGGTACTCCTCTCGCACTGATTAAGAAACACTCTGCACTTGTGGGGATCCCCTGCATAGCGTTTGGGAGCCGGGAGATGAGGATCCACAGCCACGGGAAGAACCAGGGAGGGAAACGCCACAGCTGCCATGGCAGAGGAGCCTGGGGAAGGCTGCAATGAGGAGAGTCTAGAGAGCTCCTGTGTCATGGAGGCAAGCTGCGCCTCTAGCTGGAGAAGTCGCTGCATGGGGCTTGGTTGCTCAACCTCTTCGGGGTCCATGTCTGTGGGGCTGAGCATAATGTTACGCTGTGCTCACCACGGACAAGGAGGGACCCCGAAATTGAGGTGAGATGGGTAACAAACTGCACCCACAGCTACGGGGACACACCTGGAAAGTGGAAAATAGGTGTCTGGAACCGTCTGGGAGTATAAGATAAAGCTGGGGGCGGGAACTCCCCTTGAGGGAGGACGTAAAAGTCCTCTGCCGTGCGCGCGCATGCGCGAGATCAGAAGCCGCCGTGGGAAGCGAAGGAGAACGGAGATCCCGCCCGCAGCGGCGAGTAGGCAGAGCTGGAGACCATCACGACATGATAAAATGTGTGTGTTGATGTGTAGTTACCACATCCCTATCCCCACTTTATACAGTTTTCCACTTCCAGACATTAGTGATTAGCTCTTTTCTGGAAGGGTTACACAAAGAAAAAAACCTATACATTGGGCACAATAAGCCTGGTAGAGGTGGCCATTGCACACGGTATCGGGGTAGTCAGCCGTGCTTTGCTTTCACTCTCACCGGGGAGCCGTGCTTTGCTTTCACTCTCACTGGGGAGCTGCGAGCTTCAGATCTATATCATCCTGCTCCACTAAGCCTTCTCCTATTGCTACTGCCAGGGCGTTGGGCAGAGCCTGGCCTGCTACACTGAGCTTCCCTGCCTTGCTTCTCCAAGGACATCAGGCAGGATCCGGCTCTGCAGAACTCCCAGCGATGGGCTACAGAAAGTGAATGCCGCCGTCCCACTGAACAGCCTTGTGCTGAAAGGGCTTACCTAGGCCCGCTGGTGGTCTAAGGGGAGCCTTCGCACTGTCACCTGGCTTGCCTACTTGCTGGCAGACATCCCAGGCACGGCCGAATGCCGATATCTCCAGTGATGACTTTAGGACAAATAGAACATATATTTTTAATAAAGTGCCTATCTGGCTGCAGTTTTAAATGTACAGGCAGGATGAGGCTTTTTATACTTGCCTTTGTAATGCAACCAGTAACCACATGTTTTACACCGATGAGCTGGGGGCACTTCCTTCTGCAAACTTCAGAGACCCCCTGTTAGGGCAATGGCTATGGGTCTAGGGAAGTGTTGCGGATGAAAGCCCCAGAGCCGCAAAGTGTGAATTAGCCGGGATGCTCGCTGACCAGGAGATCCTGTTAGTCAGCTGGGCTAGTTAACACCTTGGGTCCAACTCCTAGCCTGGGAGACACCAGGTAAAAAGGGGAGTACCCATATGGTAAGCAGCCCAGGTGTCAGAGTTGCACAGGCGGTGTATCAACTGGAAATCCCTGTAGTGCCCACTCTGCAAACTGGGAGCAAGATGGAGATTGGTGGGATGGAGGTTCCCACGAAGGGGATTGGGCGGGTATGTTATAGATATGCTAGCCGACCCTATATACATGCTCCCTAAGCTATCCCCATTGTCTTTCGTTTCCCTTTTACAATGTGAACAAATTTCCACTTTGCTTCTACAAGTGGATAAGAGCAGCAGCAACAATTTCCTAACGCAACAAGTTAATTACATCAGAACCAAGGACATAACTCTTCTTCAGGATTCCGTTAGTGCTGGGGGTTATCTAACGAACCCCAATGGACCAGAAAGAACTTTGCAATATTCACAGACTTATTGGGCTGGCAATTTACGCCCCTTGCAAAAGGACAGCATTTTAAAAGACAATATTCTGGTGCTTTGTTTTACTTCTGGACATTCTATCCCATTCTCTTCCTCAGTAAGTGTTTTGTCAAGTATATTCTAAGGTTGTCGTGTGTCTGTCTATTAAGGAAATAAATGTCAGTTTATTTTGCTCAACTTGTGTGCTCAATCTATTTCCCTAAAATATAAAATTGTTGATACGTTCCATCCATCGTTACAGTGGCCACACGGCCACAGTTGGAAAAGCGTTTATTTTCCCTTACTCCAGTGCTGGCGGTCAAAAGACCTAAGGTAGCTGACCCTCCCCAGGCCACCAAACCAGGGGGGAAGAAGTCAAAAACCTGGGGTGTTGAAGTAGAGCCGATGGAGGTTGCCCACGAGGGCCAGTGCTCCTTGTGTAATTGGCTGGGCCACCTGCGTGTTAACTGCCCAAACTACCCCTATCCAGTGTAACAGGGTATGTCCCATAATACCTCTCTTTCCCACATAGTGTATCTATTATGTAAGTCCCTATTATGTTCAGAGCACTAACAGGTAAATCTATGAGCCAGTGACCCCCCATTACACTTGTAAGTGAAGGAAGTAAGGTGGTGACTCATGGCATGTGTAAGCCTATCCAAGATGGGTACAGTCCATGAGCCCGCCCCTTGCAGAGACTTCCAAGTGGGAGTATCTGTAACCCGTAGCTCACTACAAACGAGGCGTGACCGTGGGGCTGAAGTAGGGATTTGTATAGAATGCCAACCACAACCACGAGGGCACATCTAGAGTATAGGACAGTCGTACAGGCCGGATCAGGGTAACTGAAGACAGGGTAAGTGAGGTACTTGCGAATCTTGGAGTATAGAGCAGCGGATTGTTGGGGTACGTAGCCAGGGTCAGGGTTGTAGAGCGTAGAGTAGTCGTGGAGCCAAGCAAGGGTCAGTGCAGGAGAGAGTGGCGTCGCCGTGGTTCCAAATCCAGGGTCAGTGCAGGAGAGAGTAGAGTAGTCATTGCCAAAGCCAAGGTCAGTGCAGGAGAGCATCACAGAGTAGTATCCATGCAGGATCAGGCAGCAGGGTTCAGGCAGACAGGAACTAGGTGATGAGTGCAGCGTCACACAAACAGAGGTTATGCTCGGCAATGACTGGGAGCTCTGAGAACATATTTATAGGACCTCCCACCAATGGGAGGCAACCAGGAAGCAGACGTGCGGACAGGATAGGCTGCTGGATCATGCAGGTGTGTCCTATTACACAGCCAATAGCTACCGCGTCAGAATTTGTGCATGCCCCCCGCAAAACCCGTAGGTGACCTGGTCACGCACTGTCATCGTGCGCCACGACACCCGCACCGCCATGAGGGCGGAAACCAGAGGTGAGACCCGTGGAGATAGAGGAGGGGCGCAAGTGCGCCGCATAACAGTGATATCAGGACAGGGCCGGGTACCAGAGGCAGGACCCGCTGAGGTAGAGGCGGAGTGAGGGGCGTAACCACGCTGCATAGGGGTGATGCCAGGACGGGGGCGGGACAGAGGGGCGGAGACCGCAGACCACTGGGAAGACCGTGTACCACGCATGCGCGCTGTGCATCAAGACAGGAGGAGCAAGAACGCGCCCTATGCCCAGAGACCAAAGTGGACTGCACAGAACCCGCGCACCGTGCGTAAGTTCCACCCCAGTTTGCCACTCTTGAGTGTTATGGTAGTCCAATGGGCAAGTGAGGGTTAAAGGGGCAGGAGCAGCAGAACGGTGAATCCTCACAGTATCACATTTAGTCAGTCTTGTGCTGGGAGGAGAAGAGAGCACAAGGGCTGTCATTGTTCCCCATCGGGGGAAAGCATGCCCACCCCAGGCTCAGGCCTGGGGACCATTAAGGCTCATGGTGAAAAAATGGTGAGCAGGAAAGGGCTAGAAATAAGGTCCGGGGTCCGGCTTTCACTGGGCTAGAGCCAATTGTTTCCCGCAGACCTGGTGGCGCCTTCCCATCGGGATATTTGGGGTTGACCGGAGGGACCTATTGCAGGGTTGGTCTTGAGCCCTTAAGCTGATCCCCTTCCCCCATTTGTGCAGCAGGGCGAGCGCTCATCCTGTGTTTGGCGGCAACGTCACAATACATGTTGTGATTGGTCAAGGGCCCCTGCTCCATGTTAAGGATATCCAGCAGGGGCTATGTAAGGAGTGAGGCCGGTGTAGGGAACCAGACAACCTATGGAGGCGATCGGAGACGCGCTGGCAGGCTTTTAAAAAGAGCTTTGTGTTAAAGAGCACACACAAGCACTGATCTCAGCTGAGAAGCGCCAGAGAAGCCCGGTCAGCGGAGCAAGTGGGAGTTTTACGGAGACAGAGCTGAGAGAAGCCAGGCTTTACCTTATTATGTGAGGCTGGCTACCCCTACCGTCACATGTATGTTGTGTGTTTTCTGGCTTGCCAGAATAAACTTTTGTTTATTCAACTAGTGTGTCATTCGGGAGAAGGAGTGGCTCAGTGAGTAAACACTGAGTAAAACACACTGGCATTGAGAGTGAGTTTGAAGCATACTCAGGTTACCAACAAGTCTCACCTGGTCTGTTATGCCTGCACCAATCTGCAGTGTCTCCCTGTAGCTCTTACTGTCCCGCCTCCGTTCCTAATTGGACCTTCCTGCTTTATCTAGCTCCTCTGCTCTCAGTCTTTGCTCGACATAGTCTCTGCATGGAAGTACTTCAGGATTCACTTAGTGATTTCACAGGTTCTGACACGCCTGGAGATCATTAAGGCTCATGGTGAAAAAAATGGTGAGCAGGAAAGGGCTAGATATAAGGTCCGGGGTCTGGCTTTCATTGGGCTAGAGACTTTGTTTCCCGCAGACCTGGTGGCGCCTTCCCAGCGGGATATTTGGGGCTGACCGGGGGGACCTATAGCAGGGTTGGTCTCGAGCACTTAAGCTGATCCCCTTCCCCCATTTGTGCAGCAGGGCGAGCGCTCATCCTGTGTTTGGCGGCAACGTCACAATACATGTTGTGATTGGTCAAGGGCCCCTGCTCCATGTTAAGGATATCCAGCAGGGTCTATGTAAGGAGTGAGGCCGGTGTAGGGAACCAGACCACCTATGGAGGCGATCGGAGACGCGCTGGCAGGCTTTTAAAAAGTGCTTTGTGTTAAAGAGCATACACAAGCACTGATCTCAGCTGAGAAGCGCCAGAGAAGCCCGGTCAGCGGAGCAAGTGGGAGTTTTACGGAGACACAGCTGAGAGAAGCTCTGCGAACAACGATACCAGAAGCGGTCAGGATAAGCCTTCCGGAAGCAGGCCCTGCACCTTGTTGAGGCTAGTGACTTACTCCCAGAAAGTGAGTGTATCAGTGATTAGCTCTTTTCTGGAAGGGGTTTACACACAATACATTATACACAGGCCAAATGAGGCGGCCTTTAAACATGGTGTTAGGGGAAGCCAGCCAGGCTTTACCTTATTATGTGAGGCTGGCTACCCCTACCGTCACATGTATGTTGTGTGTTTCCTGGCTTGCCAGAATAAACTTTTGTTTATTCAACTAGTGTGTCATTCGGGAGAAGGAGTGGCTCCGTGAGTAAACACTGAGTAAAACACACTGGCATTGAGAGTGAGTTTGAAGCCTGGTTCAACTCCTAGTGTCAACTACTTGTGACCTTGGGCAAGTCACTTTATCTCCCTGTGTCTCTGGCTCCAACAAAATAGATTGTAAGCTCCACGGGGCAGGGACTGTGTCTGCAAAATGTCCCTGTAAAGTGCTACATAAAACTAGCAGCGCTATACAAGAACGTACTATTATTTTTATTTTTATTATTATTATTATTATTATTATTTTCTGTTGATAGTGATCCTGATGTAAAGATGTTAAAAATTCTGGTCTCTGGTGACAATGGTCACAAAACATGTCAGTTCCTATACATAGTGCTAATAGTGACATTACATAGTTATGTAACACACAGGGTGACTAATAACCTAATCTTCCATTAATATCACATATATATATATTTTGTAACCGACAAATAAACATATTTTTAACACTTCCCAATTGTATTATAAAGCTTAAACAAAATTGATGTTTGATTATTACATTAAAATATATTTACTGTCATTCACATGATGTGTATGTTACTATGATTTTGTTTTTAGAAAACATAATGTTACATACATATAATTCTAAACTATTCATTTGCAGAACAGAAGGAATACAAATCTTTTCGAATCTCCCATTTAATAACCAATATTCATAACTGACAATGGAATAATACAGAGCTTAGTACCGGGGAAATGGAACAACATGAAATAGCAATGTACACTGCACAGGAATTATTGTGCTACTTGTACATATATAGTGAATCCCGAGACCATGTTTATATATTTATATGCACATTATTTTAAACTGATACTGTAGAATAATATGTCCTTAGTGTCACTGTATGAGGATGGAGGTTGCACATTTAGTCTGAGCAAAGTAAAAGTGACAGAAATAGACAGATATGAATGAAATCTGGCAAATCCCGGGCTACAGAGCCGAACTTTCACCCATTATTCCTAATTGTGTTTGTACTTTCCCAGCAGAAAAATGATACAGCAGTGAAGAGAATATAATTCCTTATAAATTGCATGCAAGAAGGGGGGATGTGAGTAATAATTAGGGGATAAAATGCCCTTTTCTTGCAGCCTCAGAAACACAAAGTCAGAGCAGTGTGTGTGATCCGGGAGGATGAGAGTCAGGGGCGGGGCTTAGTGATTATACCCAATGAAAGAGAAGCTCACTCCGATAACTAACCAATCACAGAGCAGCAGTCTCTCTATATAAGTCCCGGCAGGTCCCCGCCCCCAGTATAACTTTCTGTCAGTGTGTTGGGATATTTTACCGATCTTTCTTTATTTGGGAGAGGAAATCTGAGGATTGAGAATGCTGCTAGTTTGCATAGGACATAAATAGAGCTGCTGTACCTAGTGCTGTGCGGGATTGAGTCAGTCATTTCATTGATTCAGATTGATTGAACTGACCGGAGAGGCTGATGACTCCTCGAGTGGGTCACTTCCAATCACAGCGCCCGCCGCCGACACCACTTTCCGGAGTTTCAGTCGGGGATGTATTGACTGGCCCGTTTGGAGAGCCGCTGCTGCCACGTGGGGGAGAGCCGCCGCTGCCACGTGGGTCATTGCCCATCGCTTTGCTTTATAGCTTTATTGCACTGTATGCTGAGTTCTGTGTGCAGTACTGAGCCCAGAGCTGTGACTTGCTGTGACCCCCGGCCTTGCCCCCCCCCCTGCCTAGTGCTGTGTACCCCCCCCTGTTTAGTGCAGTGCCCCCCCCTGTTCTCTGTGCCCCCCCGTGCTCAGTGCCCCCCCCAGTGCTCAGTGCCCCCCCCTGTGCGCTGTGCTGTGCCCCCCTGTGCTCTGTGCTGTGCCCCCCTGTGCTCTGTGCTGTGCCCCCCTGTGCTCTCTGCTCCCCCCTGCGCTCTGTGCTGTGCCCCCCCCTGCGCTCTGTGCTGTGCCCCCCCCTGCGCTCTGTGCTGTGCCCCCCCCTGCGCTCTGTGCTGTGCCCCCCCTGCGCTCTGTGCTGTGCCCCCCCTGCGCTCTGCTGTGCCCCCCCTGCGCTCTGTGCTGTGCCCCCCCTGCGCTCTGTGCTGTGCCCCCCCTGCGCTCTGTGCTGTGCCCCCCCTGAACTTGGTGCCGTGCCCCCCCCTGCGCCGTGTGCTCTTGCTCCCTGCGTTGCGTGCTTTGGGCCGTGTGCTCACCGCCGTGCGTGTGTGTGGCTCTGATTTGGGCCGTGTGCCCGCCGCCGTGCGGGTGCGTGGCTCTGATTTGGGCTGTGTGCTCGCCGCCGTGCGGGTGCGTGGCTCTGACTTGTGCCGTGTGCTCGCCGCCGTGTGCGTGGCTCTGATTTGTGCAGAGTGCTCGCCGCCGTGCGTGTGGCTCTGATTTGTGCCGTGTGCCCGCCGCCGTGCGGGTGCGTGGCTCTGGTCTGCGCCTTATTATGGCAGAGGCAAATGTGCCACCTATGGAGACTGCAATACATGATGCTGCAGAAGACATGGACTACACTTTAGTGAAGAAGAGAGGGCGAGCAAACTCTGATAGCTCCAATGGTTCTTCCCCTCCATCGGTAGCAAAGACAAAGATGCAGAAGCACAAGAAAGACCAAGGCATCAAAACATCAAACCGCTTCGAGCCACTTGCTAATGCCGATGACTGCTCAGGGCCCAGGTGCAACGATGAAGAGACTGCACTCCCACCCAAAAAGATTCGCATACCACCGGTAATGGTTAGGAATATGAAGACCCACAAGGACCTTGTCGACATCCTCACCGAGCACTGCACTTCCCCGTTTGTAGTTAAACCACGGGCGAACCACGCAAAGATCACTACCACAACTGTGGACGACTACCGGAGCTTAACGGACTGCTTTGCAAAGCAGGGCATAGAATACTACACCTTCCCACTGACGCGCCTAAAGCCCCAGAAATTTGTAATTCGCGGCTTACCAGCAAACGCCTCCGTGGGGGAGATTTCCCACGACCTCGCGGAACATGGACTTCCAGTCAAGAGCGTAGCCCAATTGACATCCCCGGTGGACAAGACCAAGAAGTTCCCTTTGTTTATTGTCACACTGGCAGAAACCCCGGAGAGCCAGCCTGCAGATCTTACCAAGATTACCAAGCTCTGTAGCTGTGTGGTAACCACAGAAGCGCCAAAGGGCAGAAAAGGCCCAACCATGTGTTTCAACTGCCAACGGCTCGGGCATACCTCTGCATTCTGCCACCAGAAGCCACGCTGTGTGTGTTGTGGAGAGAACCACAACTCCAAGGAATGCCCACGAGATAGGAAGAAGGAGCCGGCGACATGTGCAAACTGCAAAGGCCCACACCCGGCAAGCTACCGTGGTTGCCCGTACCTCACAAAAGCAAAGCAAGAGGCACGGGAAAAGCGGACACCCCACCTGATGGAGCAGGCACCAAGGAAGACACCCACTACTCAATACCAGCTTCCCCGCCTGGCGCCGGAGAGACAGAGGACCACAGAACACCTGATCCCAGACCAAGGCACGGCATCCACCCAGAGGATGCAAAACCCAGACGGACAGACCTACGCGGAAACTCTCAGGACACCATCCACCAACCCCGTTGAGGCGGCCAACCCGGACCCCGCAGGCGGAACCGCAAGCCCAACAAACTGGCTAGAGATCATCCTTAAAATAGCGAGCGCTATTGCGAGAATGGATATTCACCCCATTGTGACAATGATAGCGAATCTCATCCCGGCCCTTCTCAGGAGCACAGAAACTAACCACCATGGCAGCAACATCTAAACGCAGTTCTGTCATCGTGATGTGGAATGCAAATGGTATCAGCAAGAAGACAGATGAACTCCTTCACCTGATGGAATCGAGGAATGTATGCGCAGCTCTGCTCTCGGAGACCCACCTTCAAGGAAACCAAAAACTAAGCCTGGCGAACCACAGGGTATACCGTACCGACCGGGCAACAGGAGCCAGAGGTGGTGGGACGGCTGTGATTGTTAACACACGGGTCAGCCATAATGAGATTGCACTACCACCCCTCCGGAGTATTGAAGCCACTGGAGTACAGGTAAAGACTGCAACAGGACCACTGCGACTAATTGCCACCTACTGCCCCCCTAAGGTGAAGCTACATTTGGGAGACTTGGAAGCTCTGCTGGACTCCACTGTCCCAACCATCATCGGGGGAGACCTAAATGCCAAACACCGGTGCTGGAACTCAAGGACAGCAAACTCCAGAGGACAAGCTCTTCTTGCTTACTCAAAGGAGAGTGACTTTGTAGTGGCTGGCCCTACAGAACCCACCCACTACCCAGGCACTGCAAGCCACACACCGGATGTCCTGGACATTGTCTTACTGAAGAACGTGAAACATTCTGTCCAGTTGGAAACCCTGGCGGAACTGACCTCAGACCACAACCCAGTTACCATTACTGTTGGCGACGAGATGGAAACCCACCAGCAAACACCCAGGTACAACTTCACCAGGGCGAACTGGAGCCTGTACAAAGAAGAGTTGAGCAACATCACAAACCCCCGCCCCTTGGACACCAACGGAGACATTGATGATGCTGTTAACACCTTTACTACCGCAGTCCAACATGCAATAGAGCACAGCGTCCCGAAACAGATGCCCAAACGCTGCTCCATCTACGACCTACCGAGCGGGATCAAGCAAGCGATTGCTGAGAAAAACAGGGCCCGACGCCAGTGGCAGAAGTTCCGCACACCTGACCTTCTGGTAAAGTACAACTCACTTGCCAGACTACTGCGACAGCAAATCAGCCAACACCGGGGGGAGAGGTGGGAGGCCGCAGCAGCCAAGCTGAAGGAATCCGACAACTCTGTTTGGAGAATGACCCGACGCCTGACCGGGAAGAAGGAGCCTAATCCACCTATCCAGGGCCAGACCCACCTGGCATGTAGCAACAAGGACAAGGCAGAGGTTCTCGCTGACACACTGGAGACAACTTTTAGGCCTAACCAAGCCAGCAAAATAGCACGGGAAGTTGAGCAAGGAGTTAACAGGCATCTTACCGAGCACCTACCAGAGACCGAAGCGGAAACCCTTGAAGGATGCACCAAGACTGAGATAACGCAACTTGCAGAAAAGCTGGCAAATGGCAAAGCACCAGGAAGTGACGGAATTACCAACCTGGCCATCAAGAAGCTTCCGCCGGCAGCCATGGAATGCCTCACAGAAATCTTCAATGCATGCATGCGGCTCCAGCACTTTCCTCAATCCTGGAAGGAAGCCAAGGTCATTGTATTTCCAAAGCCTGGAAAACCACGGAGGGATCCTGCAAACTACCGTCCGATAAGCCTGCTCTCTGGACTGTCGAAACTCCTGGAGAAAGTTATTCTTACGCGCCTCCGCCACTTTGCCTCTGGTAAAAACATTCTACTAAAGGAGCAATTTGGATTCCGGAAGGACCACTCAACCAACCATCAGCTGCTGCGAGTCGTTGACATAATAAGCCATGGGTTCAACATCCACAAATCAACTGGAGTTGTCTTCTTGGACGTGGCCAAAGCGTTTGACAGAGTTTGGCATGAAGGACTACTGCACAAAATGATCAACCTGAAATTCCCAAACTACCTGATTAAGCTGACTGCAAGCTACTTGCGGGAGCGCACATTCCACGTGGCTGTGCGAGAAGAGCTCTCAACAACACGCCCCATCCGCGCTGGCGTGCCACAGGGATCAGTCCTGGGACCTTTCCTTTTCAACCTCTTCATGAATGACATCCCCACAGACCTCCACAAGACTCAACTGGCACTCTACGCAGACGATGTGGCAGTCATCTCCCAGTCCTTCAGAGAGAAAGAAGTAGCTAAGAACATCCAGAAAGCACTAGACATGCTATCAACATGGTACAGCGACTGGCAAGTAGGACTGAACTCCAGCAAGACTACAGCTACACTGTTTACCAAAAAGAGGATCAAGGCACACCCGCCAATCACCCTCAACGGAGAGGCTGTCAAATGGGAGCCAAACAGCTCTTACCTAGGTGTAATCCTAGATAGCAAACTAAGCTGGAGAAACCACATTGAGAAGATTCAACAGAAGGCAACAACCAAGCTGGCAGCACTGTACCCTCTGCTGAAGACAAGGACCATGCCCATCAAGAGCAAAGTCAATGTGATCAAGGCGATCATTAGACCCACAATGACATACGCCTCCCCGGTGTGGAGTGGTTGCCACCAACATCAAAGATCATCTCTCCAAAAATTACAGAACAAGGCGCTGCGGATTGCGTCCAACGCTCCACTTCCTACAAGAATAGCAGACCTTCATAGGGAACTGGGTATCGAGATGTTAGATGAACATCTAAAGAAGCTCAACAAGAAATTCTACAAGGAACTGGACCAGAACTCAAACCCGCTGATCAAGAAGCTTGCTGCGATCTCTGCAAACCCATTTGACCGCTACCCACGACCCATCACAGCGCTGAACCTGTGAAACCAACTCAACTGTGGCAAGTAACACAGATCAAGAAGCTTCCTAAAGAGTGCGACAATACACTCAACAAGAGAACTTGGAGTAATGAGGCTCAAGCCTCGGTATCCAATATCACCACTGACAGATTTAATCTGTCAGTCAGAACAGAACGGTCAGTTGGGATATTTTACCTGCAGCTGCAATGGCCGAGACCGCTCCTGCTCCTCCTCCTCCAGCTGAAAGCGCCGCCAAGAAGAAGCAGCCGAAGAAAGCGGCCGGAGCCTCGAAAAGCCGCCCAGCAAAGTCCGGTCCCAGCGTGTCCGATCTGATAGTGAGAGCTGTGTCCGCCTCTAAGGAGCGCAGCGGGGTCTCCCTGTCCGCTCTGAAGAAGGCTCTGGCTGCAGGAGGCTACGATGTGGAGAAGAATAACAGCCGCCTGAAGCTGGCTCTCAAGGGCTTGGTGAGCAAGGAAACCCTGATCCAGCTGAAAGGGAGCGGAGCCTCCGGATCGTTCAAGCTGAATAAGAAGCAGCTGGAGAGCAAGGAGAAGGCGGCCAAGAAAAAGGATGTGGGGAAACCCAAGAAGCCAGTGGCAAAGAAACCCGCCAAGTCCCCCAAGAAACCCAAAAAGGCTCCGGCGGGAGTGAAGAAAAGCCCCAAAAAGGTCAAGAAACCGGCGGCTGCCAAGAAGCCAGCAAAAAGCCCAAAGAAGTCTAAAGCTGCCAAGCCCAGGAAGGCTGTGAAGAGCCCGGCGGCTAAAAAGGCTGCGAAGCCAAAAGCTGCTAAGAGTCCAGCGAAGGCCAAGGCAACCAAACCCAAAGCAGCAAAGCCCAAGAGGGCGGCAGCTCCTAAGAAGTGAAACCGAGAACTTCAGCCTCTTACAAACACAAAGGCTCTTTTAAGAGCCACCACAACCCCACATAGAGAGCTGTGCACAATGTGTAACTGGGAATGTTTCTCCAACTTGTCCCATGCAGGGGTTTGTGTTACACTGCCAGAGCATAAGTGTATATGAATTGATACTGCGAGCACTGTAAGGTGCATGTGTAAGTTTGTAGTCCCTAACCTATTGCACGAATAAATGTTTCATTTCATTCCAGTGGCACATGGGAGGGGGGACATTTACAGGTTTGTCTTTACATGCACCCATAAACAATATGAAATGGTGACTACAAATATTGAAGGTGCGTTTATCTATATTGTCACACATCAAGTACATATGTTGGTACAAGGATAACACACTTCTTTCATTCTCTATATTGAGATCAGTATCCGTGTGTTAATATTGATCAGGCAATTTCATTGAAAATGTGGTGGCTCTTAAAAGAGCCTTTGTTTTTCGGGTGTAAACGAAGTCAGGGTGCAGCCGGCCTAAGCTCTCTCCCCTCTGATCCTGCGGGCCAGCTGGATGTCCTTGGGCATGATGGTGACCCTCTTGGCGTGGATAGCGCACAGGTTGGTGTCCTCGAAGAGCCCCACCAGATAAGCCTCGCTGGCCTCCTGCAGAGCCATGACAGCCGAGCTCTGGAAGCGCAGGTCAGTCTTGAAGTCCTGGGCGATCTCCCGGACCAGGCGCTGGAAGGGCAGCTTGCGGATGAGCAGCTCGGTGGACTTCTGGTAGCGGCGGATCTCCCTGAGAGCCACAGTACCGGGCCGGTAGCGGTGAGGCTTCTTCACTCCGCCGGTGGCCGGTGCGCTCTTTCTGGCAGCCTTGGTCGCTAGCTGCTTACGGGGAGCCTTCCCTCCGGTGGATTTCCGGGCGGTCTGCTTGGTCCGGGCCATCCTGTGCTGCTGTGTCAGTGCGCGTCTCCGGTCAGGAACTAATAAAGAAAAAAAAACGCTGCAGCTGCGTATTTATGGACTGCAGATCGCTGTGATTGGCTGCTTTGGTCCCGCCCTTCGCTCTGATTGGTTCTGTGAAAGCCGTTGCGATGTTCAAAAATCCCGCCTCAGACCGATATCGTCCTAATAAAGTTATTATTTATTTAGTGCTTGTAAGTGGGACAATTAAAAAGATTTAATGTGATAACATTAGTGTTTGCACAGATACAGCACAGAGCTCTCTGACATGGAACATGTACTTATACCAAGTATTCAAATGATCTTTAATCGGTGAAATGTAATATGAGGGGTTTTCTTTCCCAGATCATTGCTTCAATGGGACTTTCTTGGTTCCTCTTCTTCTAATGTTCACATTGTGTTATTATTATAAACCCGAACACAGAGACACAAAGAAGCGGAACCGCGCGGCTCGTTTCCTTAATGCCTGCAGTTCCCAGAGCACCACACGGTGGCAGTGCTGCGCTATAAATGGGGCTTCCCTAAATGTCTTCTCGCTGTCACTGCTCTGTGTGATCTGATCAGCTCCTAACCCGGCTCTTTGTCTTCCCTCTAATGCTCCAGTCACAGTAGTTTGCTTTTAATTAAAATACCAAGTCTGTATATGTGTATACACAATGTGTTATAGTTTAAGCACAAATTAAATATTCCATAATGTATTGTGTATTTTCTAAATAAAGATGAACATCTGATGTTAGAGTAATATAACTAGACTGAACAGGGGCCTGTATTTAAAGATATCTATTAAACGTATCCTCATTCCTTATTTATTGAACTATATCACTGCATATGAAATATTAAAATTACCAATGTAAATACACACTATCTAATACATTTAAACAGAAGCTGAACTATATCAAGACTTGTTTTTTATTTTTCAGATACAATATTAGCATGTAAGATGACTATTTAATTATGCATTAATTGTTGCTGTGTTTTTGCATCTTTTTTCCAATGCTTGTCAAACTATTTCACCATTTAGGCAGATCTGGATAAGGATATATTTCCATTGTTTCAATATGTTTTTTTTTATTATTAATTAATGTATCTTCTCATACTGTTCATTCTTTTTTAAACTATAGATTTCTTATGTATCCTGAATAAGTCAGTTAGTTATTTGTAACTACAAATTGAAGTGATATTTTCCCCAAAGCTGCACTCAATATCCCTTTCTTAATAAGCCTTCACTTTTAATACTTGTCACACTATTACTATGAACAAACATTACACATGAACCTACCAATCTTTACTTTAAGTGGTAAAGAGAAAAACAGTTGTTTTTTTCCAATAGTTCACCTCCTCTAATTAATATATTATCTATAACGTATCCAATGCTGTTTTGTTCTTTTATTATTTATAGATAAAATGCATTACATATGTATTGGAATCAATACATTCAATACTCTAATTTTTTGGAGACCATAATTTTTTTCCCCACAGAAATAAGTAAAATAAAATTAATACGTTGTTTGTGACAACCTCAGTGAATGAAATCTAACATATAATAATAATAATAATAATAATAATAATAATAATAATAATAATAATAATAATAATAATAATAATAATAATAATAACAACAACAATAACATTATTATTATTATTATTATTATTATTATTATTATTATTATTATTATTATTATTATTATTATTATTATTATTATTATTATTATTATTATTATGTGCCTAAACCAACATGGTGATTACTTTTACCTAAACAGGTGCTCAAGCGACCAAGTTAATAACACTAGTGTGATCATTTTCTATGCAAATAACTACTTAGTGCTCAAATGTGTCAAAATCTCCACTAACCAATCCTACTAAGTAACTATCTCCTATACAATTGCTATCATTAGCTACTCTTATAAACTAGTGTAACAGTGATATATGTTGCAACCAATCTACAATAATAATCTCAGGGAGAAGGTATCTCTCTAAATTGAAAACATTCAGTGTTTGATTCAATGTATCAATCTGCATATCTTTCTACTCTCCTCTGTAGAGGAAATATTGTATATAGTATATTGTCTGTAACCTGGCATATCACCATTATCTTGTGTTATACCATGTTTCCACTGCAGCTATGGATTCTGGGAAATAAACACACATATAAGCATACAGTGTCACCTTTAACTTAATATCCATATTAACATGATCTCCTATAAGCATAGTTCTGCCTTATTATACTGAATTTTTTTGCACAGCTTGCTACATATCGTATAACTTCCATCATGTTTAAAATATAGTTTATATTTCTAAAACATATGTTAGTATGTCTTTGAATATCTGAAATCTAAACAGCTGTTAGATTGTTTTGTGAAATGTAAATGAAGGGAGAGAATGAAAAGCCTGAAAAGCTCCAGCCTCATTGTATTGTATGGGGGCTATGCACTAAGCTCAATGGGTTTGTGTTCTAATGTTAAAAAATAGCATGTCCGTTAAAAAGTGAGGCCGGGGACGCGTTTCACTAAGGCCTTGAGCCCATTTTTTAACGTATGTGCTCAAAACACCCACAGCGTACGTGTTGCTTTTTCCCCCCTGCTAGCATTCTTAAACTTCCCATACACTAGCTGATAGAAAAAAAAGCTGTGTGTGCTGAGTGCACGCGCATAGTAAGTGAAACTTCTTTGACTTTTGTCACAGAAATTGTATTTGTAAGAATGATATATTTAATAAAAAATACAATTTCAGTGCCAAAACGCAAAGAAGTTTGACTTAGAACACGTGTTTTAGCTATTTGCACTTCTATATTTATAGTAACTGGGAATTCTGTGTGTGTGTAAGTGTGTGTGTGTGTGTGTGTGTGCGTCAGTGTGTGCGTGTGCGCGTCAGTCAGTGTGTAGTGTGTGTGTGCGTCAGTCAGTGTGTGTGTGTGTGTGCGTCAGTCAGTCAGTGTGTGCGTGCGTCAGTCAGTGTGTGTGCGTCTGTCAGTGTCTTTGTGTGTGTGTGTGTGTGTGTGTGTGTGTGTCTGTGTGTGCACGAGCGTGTGTGTGTGTGTGCGTCAGTCAGTGTGTGTGTGTGTGTGTGTGTCAGTCAGTGTGTGTGTGTGCGTCAGTCAGTGTGTGTGTGCGTCAGTCAGTGTGTGCGTGCGTGCGTCAGTCAGTGTGTGTGCGTCTGTCAGTGTCTTTGTGTGTGTGTGTGCGTCTGTCAGTCAGTCAGTCAGTGTGTGTGTGTGTGCATCAGTGTATGTGTGCGTGCGCGTCAGTCAGTGTGTGTGTGTGTGCGTCAGTGTGTGTCCGTGCGTGTATCAGTCAGTGTGTGTGTGTCTGTCAGTGTCTTTGTGTGTGTGTGTGTGTGTGTGTGTGTCTGTCAGTCAGTGTGTGTCTGTCAGTGTGTCAGTGTGTGTGTGTGTGTCAGTCAGTGTGTGTGTGTGTGTGTGTCAGTCAGTGTGTGTGTGTGTGTCAGTCAGTGTGTGTGTGTGTGTGTGTGTGTGTGTGTCAGTCAGTGTGTGTGTGTCAGTCAGTGTGTGTGTGTCAGTCAGTGTGTGTGTTAGTCAGTGTGTGTGTCAGTCAGTGTGTCAGTGTGTGTGTGTCAGTCAGTGTGTGTGTGTCAGTCAGTCTGTGTGTGTGTGTGTCAGTCAGTCTGTGTGTGTGTCAATCAGTCTGTGTGTGTGTGTGTGTCAGTCAGTCTGTGTGTGTGTGTGTCAGTCAGTCAGTCAGTGTGTGTCAGTCAGTGTGTGTCAGTCAGTGTGTGTCATTGTGTGTGTGTGTGTGTGTGTCATTGTGTGTGTCCCCATGTTGCAGGCTGCAGATCAATGACAGGTGTCTGACATGTGCTCCCGAGCAGATCTCAGCCAATAGCAGTGAGGCGGGCAGGCTCTGCTGCTGGGTGAGGTGCACAGAGCGCTGTGTGTCAGTGTGAGTTACAGAACAGGGGCACAGACCGCAGAGACCAACACCGACCCCAGCACAGCCTCTCAGCTCTGACACCATGCGGGGGGCTCCCGCTGCAGCTCACCTGTACCACGGCCTCTGCTGGCTGCTCGACCCGGCACTCACTGCCCTGCTCTCCATGTCAGGTACTGTGTGGTCTTTTACCTCTGTACCTCGCCCTCCCCATCAGCCTGCACCTCTCTCCTCACTCCCCCTGTCTCACTCCGTCAGCCGCGTGACTCCTCCCACCCCACCACCAAAGCGCCCGGTCCTCCAGTCACCGGTGGAAACAAGCTCCTCCCATGCGCGGCATTCCCCGCTCCCACTGATTAGTACCCGCATCTCAACGGGCTGCGGTCCGGCACCGGGTCTGCATGCCGTGGCGTTCGGTGTGGGGGAGCGTTAGGAGTGGCAGCGGTGATTACATGTGTCGGAAAGGCAACGCTGCCAGCCGCTTCTGCGCATGCGCATAGGTCCGCAGTCATCTCCATTAGCAATGCGCATGCGCGCCATTGCAGCGGACATATGGGGAGAATGGCGGCCGTTAGGAGCGGCACCGGCGGCTATCGCCGCCGGCTGCCGCATATGTGATCACCGTGTGGGAAGAGCGACGCCCGTTAGGAGCGGCGCCAGCGGCTATCGCCGCCGCCGCATGTCACAGCAGGTGTGTGGGGGGAGGGGGGAGGGGGAGCCGTGACGTCACTTCCGTTTCATTTTCGTCTCCATCTCTCCCATTTTGCCCCATCAGAATAGTTTAATAGTAAAGAAGTTTCACTTCAAAAAAAGCTGCATGTAACATTTGCATGGTGATTTGCCATCTCCATGCAAGGCTGTTACACAAGCGATCGTACACTTATTAAAATCATTTTAATAATAGTGTACATGAGCAGGGGGTCTTTGGAGCTGAACCGCATTGGTTTCAGGTCCGAGGACCCCCTACTTCAGGAGATACAGGCCCCGTTATGGGGTGCCGGTATCCCCTGCAGCATTTAAATGTCCCGGTCACGTGACGTGGAAGCTTGAAACTGCAGGGGATACCGGCACCCCATAAAGATGCCTGTATCTCAGGAAGCAGGGGGTCACCGGACATAAAACCAACGCGGGTCAGCTCCGGAGACCACCTGCACATCTACACTATGAAACACATGTATATTAAAAAAATATTTAACAAACATCAATACACGACTCTCCGCCCAAACCCATACAGTACAGTAATGTGCAAAATAACTATTATCCAGATATGGATAAAAGATTATTTGTCCATTATTAAACACTGCATTAGCATACCTAAATAAAGTAAATAAAAACAGTAGCCAGCTAAGTCAATGAATACAAGCAATAAACAACATGAACAATGAATTTATTAAACCATTAACCAATGAAACCAATTAATTCCTAAACCAACTCAAAATGAATAGTAGCATTAACCAATCAAACCAATGAATTACTACAACATTAATGAATGTAAACATTAAAAGACAAAGAAATAAATTCAAACAATATCTGAAATAACCATAAAATGCATTAGCTAATATAACACAACATTAACTACAAACGAACACCAATCGCAAACATTTTATTAGCATAAAGCAGGAAAAAAAATAAACAATCACATCCACATAAGAAATTGAAATTAAAACAACCAACAGCAATACCAAGCCACAAATGCCCCCCAAATATTGTCATAATAATGTAATCATCTGTACCTTAAAGTGGTACAGATTAATATATTATCAGTCAATGTGCCTCCCCCAAAAATAAAAAAAACACATCCAATGAAGAAACCTGTAATAATAGACATTTACAAACATTCAATATAGTACTTACCATTAGAAGCGGTGCCCCTCCGACTCCCGGGGTAACAGGAAGCTCACGTACCTTGAAGGCCTCAAACAGCATCCGATGCCATCGCCATGAAGATCCGGATCAGGTACCCAAATCTTCTTTTTTCTTTCTTTAATCACCTTCTTCTATCTTCTTCTGTCACCATGTCTTGATCTTCTTTATCTTCTATCTTCATCTGTCAGTCCAAAAAACCCCATGGTGAATCCCAACCGTTGTTGTCTCGTCGTCTTCTTCGGCTCAAATGAGGCGTCACGGCCTTAAATACGGCTTGTGAAGTCACATTTAGCATCAAAATGGTTAACAGTCACCTGATTGGCTGTTAAAACCATGTTCCGACTATAATTTTTTTTTTGTTACATGACGTCACTTAAAGGGAATGATGCCAGCCAATCAGAATGGCTGTGCTTCATTTGCCTTTAAGATGACGTCACAAAGCCGGCGTTACATGGTATTTCAGCCAATCAGAGTGTGGACGCCGTGTGATACCATGTGACACCAGCCATCTTGGATTTAGTGAAATCATCTTAAAGGCAAATGAAGCACAGCCATTCTGATTGGCTGGCATCATTCCCTTTAAGTGATGTCATGTAAAAAAAAAAAAAATAAAGTCGGAACATTTGTTTAACAGCCAATCAGGTGGCTGTTAACCCTTTTGAGGCTAAATGTGACGTCACAGCCCCATTTAAGGCCGTGACGCCTCGTTTGAGCCCAAGAGGATGACGAGACAACATCGGTTGGGATTTACCATGGTTTCTTTTTGGATTGACAGATGAAGATAGAAGAAAAAGAATATCAAGAAATGGTGACAGATGAAGATAGAAGAAGGTGATTAAAGAAAGAAAATTGAAGATTTGGGTACCTGAGCCGCATCTTCATGGCGATGGCATCGGATGCTGTTTGAGGCCTTCAAGGTACGTGAGCTTCTTGTTACCCCGGGAGTCGGAGGGACACCGCTTCTAATGGTAAGTAATATATTCAATGTTTGTAAATGTCTCTTTTAACAGGTTTCTTCATTGGATGTGTTTTTTTATTTTTTGGGGGAGGCACATTGACTGATAATATATTAATCTGTACCCCTTTAAGGTACAGATTAATACATTATTATGACAATATTTGGGGGGCATTTGTGGCTTGTTATTGCTGTTGTTTTTTTTTATGTCAGTTTCTTATGTGGATGTCATTGGTTTTTTTTTCCTGCTTAATGCTAATAAAATGTTTGCGATTGGTTTTCATTTGTAGTTAATGTTGTATTATGTTAGCTAATGCATGTAATTGTTATTTCAGATAGTGTTTGAATGTATTTCTTTGTCTTTTAATGTTTACATTCATTAATGTTGTAGTAATTAATTGGCTTGATTGGTTAGTGTTACTATTCATTTTGAGTTGGTTTAGGAATTAATTGTTTTGATTGGTTAATGGTTTAATTAATTCATTGTTGATGTTGTTATTGCTTGTATTCATTGGATTAGCTGGCTACTGTTTTTATTTAGTGAAGTATGTTTTTTTGGAGTTAGGTTTTATTATTGTGTATCTGGTGCATTAATGTATTGTAATTAGGGTGCCCGTTGAGTGCTATAGAGGCTTATCATGCCCATATTATTATTATTATATGGGTATGATGTACCACTATACTACTCAATGGGTACAGGGTGGGTATAGTCAGTTCAGGGTGGGTGCTTAGGCCTCCCGGGTGTGTATCAGGGCAGGCTGGGTTAACCCCTTAATGACTAAAGCGGTTAGTAAACGCTAAGGTGATTAAGGGGTTAGGGGCCATTAGAATGTCTTTATTATGTATATTCTGTATGCTTTCTTTCAACGGAGGACAGAGAGACCTGTTGTTGTGGTAAGTATAACTGTATTTATTTACTTTATTTATGTATGCTAATGCAGTATTTAATAATGGGCAAATAATCTATTATCCATATCTGAATAATAGTTATTTTGCACATTATTGTACTGTATGTGTTAGGGGGGTGCATTTAGTTAGAAATAATGTTTACTATTTTTGTAAGCACAACATTGGTACCGCAGGCCCGCGGGTACCCCGGGACTCCCGCGGGGTAAGCCGGGGACACCCGCGCGACCCCCGATCTCCCTCGGGGACCCCTTTGGGGTCTCTCGGGGACACCCGCCGGCCTGTTGTATGGGTTTTGCGCATGCAGAAATGTAGAGTAAGAAATTTTTCAAAGTCCAGCTTTTTTTGCGTCTACCTTGAGCTGACGTGTTCTGTTGAACGCAACTTTCGCGTACGCTAAGGTTACGTAGCTTAGTGCATCCCGCTTAAGGGCAGAATTTAACGCAAACAAAGTTGGACTTTGAAATATTTCCTGAGAAAAGTCAGTTTTAGAGCGCAAAGAGCCTGTTTGCGTGGCTTAGTGCATCGTGTTCAGCGCAACATCACGTTCTAAGAGCACTTTGCGCTCTAAAAACGACTTAACGGAGCTTAGTGCATGACCCCCTATGTCTTTATTTGTATAGCACCATTAATGTACATAGCAATTCCCATTAGTAATACACGTGGTAATCATATAAATAACACATAATATATAAATAACTGGTCAAGGGAATAAGTGCTTCAGACAAACGTTACATATAGGAAGAGGAGTCCCTTCTCCGAGGAGCTTACAATCTAATTTTTGAGTGTCTCTGGCACAGTCTCAGGGGGCACAGCTTAATCTATCACCACGTTAGGAGCAGAATAAGATCTGAAACTGATTGGGTTCCCATTTCATAGATTTCTTGCTTCCCTAGCAAATCATGGCAAACAGGGCTGCGGCCAATCACAGCATTAATGATGCACAGGAGCCATTCAGGACACATGGTCTTGTCTGAACTGGCCAATCAGGGCTTGAAATGGGTGATTGCAAATTAAAGGGCAGCGGAAAGAAATATGAATTGGCCAATTGGAGCAGCATCCACCAACGGGGCCCAACAATGGCTTCATTGGCTGACAGGATGTCCCATGCTGGGCTCGGCGTCCGGATATTTGGATGGATGACAAAATGTTCTGCTTTTTGGGTTGATTGCCCCCTGGTCTGATCTTCTCCCACGGTCACTCCCCCTTGTATTCCTGCACCGCTCTTCACCTCCAGTCACAGAATTTGCCAGTTCTCTCGACATGCGAGCTGCACAAAGGGTTTCTCAGCCCTGCATGTACAGAGACCTTAGCTATGCTTGTGATGGAATGAGGCCCAGGGACCGGTTAATAAAGGTTACGCCCTGTCACTTGGGTTCATCTGGCTCCAAGGCCCCTGAGATACAGGTTTTTTTTGCATGCCTGGTTGCACCTTGCATCCCATGTAAATGGAATGCTTTATTTCTAATGTGTTCTGTCAAGAGACCGGGACTCTTTTGTGGGATCAAGCACCAGAGAGGACACAGAGATAAACAAATAAACGGGTATTAATTTCGGCCGACGCCACCAACATGACTTTAACGGAGCAGATTCTACTTTTGCCGTAGGTCATGAGTTTCCAAGCACCGCTGGATGCAAGTTGTGAAAGGTAACTTCAAATCTCCAGCTTGGCGTACAAGCAGCCTCGACTTCAGGTGTCTCTGGCACATCCTCAAAGCCCCCCGCTTAGTCTATCTTCACGCCAACCCAGGAGAGGCTTGTGGAACTCAAATTGGTCGCTGCTTTTCTAGGTTGCAGTTCTCAATGGAAAATCATGGAGAACGGGGCAATGACCAATCCCAGCATTGATGCTGAATGGGGAGCCAATCACAGAATGAGGGCTCATCTGTGTTGGCCAATCCGGTCTGAGGGTGTGACAGGGAGGCTGAGGCAAGGAAGGTGGGAATTATGAACCAGACAATGAGAACAGCGCCTCCCTCCCTCCTGTTCTCAGTGCCAGCTCACTATCTCTTGGTGAGATAGGTGCCTCTGTCTGGGCACTGGATCTATATCATGAATACATTGCATCCCTACGGTATTAATACCGATTGGGAGCTTAAACATTTCCTAGTCTAACTAAAGAAATATGTTTAAGTTTTTGCTTGCTTCTGCTTTTTGCTTCTCTGGTGTTGTTATAATGTCATTTAGATATATGCTGTTGCTCACCATATGGGATATTATGTATACTTTATTATCAGTATATTTATGATATGCTATATTTCTATTATTAATATATTTATTTTTATATTTATCTTCTTTATTATTGTTTTCATTTTTGACAATTTCTTATTTTTATTTCTTTCATTTATATTGATATAAGACAGGTTATTATTTATGATTATTATAATTGTTTTATTATGTTGAGTGGTTATAATATACTTTTCAATATTGCTTATTGTCATATAATATATATTTTTTACCTGTCGTTTATCTTTCTTTATTATATCATTTCTTTATATTCTAATCCATTCCTTGTTTTCATCTATGTTGCTTGAATGTTGGTTTTAAATGATCTTTTGCTACTACTGTTTATACTATTTTACAGTAGTTTTGCAATAAGTTGTTTATTTGTTGTTATACATGTACTATGTATACACTTGTATGTTGTTATCCTTCTCTCCCCTTCTACACACCACTATGCTTGTATAGATGGAACGACAGTCTCATTAATTAACCTACAGCTGCATATAGGAGTTGCCGTTCTAAATCAATTTATTATTGACCTATCACAGTCAAGCTGGTGGTATATAGAGGTGTATGAGATAGTTCACCACTCACGCCCCATCTGCGCAGGCGTGCCGCAGGGATCAGTCCTGGGACCATTCCTGTTCAACCTCTTCATGAATGACATCCCCGCAGACCTCCACAAGACTCAACTGGCACACTACGCAGATGATGTGGCAGTCATCTCCCAGTCCTTCAGCGAGAAAGAAGTAGCTAAGAACATCCAGAAAGCACTAGACATGCTATCAACATGGTACAGCGACTGGCAAGTAGGACTGAACTCCAGCAAGACCACAGCTACACGGTTTACCAAAAGGAAGATCAAGACACACCCGCCAATCAGCCTCAACGGAGAGGCAATCAAATGGGAGCCAAACAGCTGTTACCTAGGGGTAATCCTAGATAGCAAGTTAAGCTGGAGAAACCAAATTGAGAAGACTCAACAGAAGGCAACAGCCAAGCTGGCAGCACTGTACCCCCTGCTGAAGACAAGGACCATGCCCATCCGGAGCAAAGTCAACGTGATCAAGGCGATCAATAGACCCACAATGACATACGCCTCCCCGGTGTGGAGTGGCTGCCACCAACGGCTCAGATCATCTCATCAAAAACTACAGAACAAGGCGCTGCGGATTGCATCCAACGCACCACTTCCTACAAGAATAGCGGACCTTCATAGGGAGCTGGGCATCGAGATGTTGGATGAACATCTAAAGAAGCTCAACGAGAAATTCTACAAGGAACTGGACCAGAACTCAAATCCGCTGATCAAGAAGCTTGCTGCGATCTCTGCAAACCCATTTGACCGCTACCCACGACCCATCACAGCGCTGACCCTGTGAAACTAACTCAACTGTGGCAAGTAACACAGATCAAGAAGCTTTCTAAAGTGTGCGACAATATACTCAACAAGAGAACTTGGAGTAATGAGGCTCAAGCCTCGGTATCCAATATCACCACTGACAGATTTAATCTGTCAGTCAGAACAGAACAGGCAGGTTCACCACTCACTCTTTGACAAAGTCCCTTGCGGGATGAAACACGTAAGAGGTTCCTAGCTTCATGATGTTTGTTCCCTTTTTTTCAATAAATTAGTCGTTTTTTTGTTAGAGCTGCGTGTTGTTCTCTACTTACCTCAGTGCACCGCTTCTTCGTTTGGCTGTTCCGGTACCTTTGCTGGTTGCACGTGGATTCCAGGACACACATCACTGCAGGCATTCACTCAACGGTGCTTCAACTTTATCTCTTTGGCTACACCGGATCAAGCAGCATGACAGCAGGTATTATCATTGGCAGAGGAGATGGTGGGCGACTTTGCGTCAGCCTGGCTGTTCTCTGGATGGTCGGCGCCTCTTAGCGTCACCTCACCTTACCCCTCCCCCCAGCCTGCTCCACTGGGTCCGCTTAATCCGCTTGTTTAGAGTGATAGTTATATGCTGCAGATGTGTGCCATTATGTTCTAAGAATAAGACATTCTACGCTTTGGCCCTTGAGCACTGGCAGCAGAATTCTTCTGTGTTCCCTCTGGCCTCTGTCTGGACAGACAATGACTTTGCTCTTCGGACCGACGCCTGTGAGATTGGAGGCTTGCCCATCCCCATCCTCTATTGTCTACAAACTCCCTGTGGAACCAGCCTAACCAGGGTTCATGTTCGTGGAGACTGGGTAATTGTATTTTTCCAGCTTGCATGCCCAGGGAATAAATAAATGCATTTAACATCTCTGGACATGCAGGGCTGAGAAACCCTTTGTTCAGCCAGCATTTCAAAAGAAAATGGTAACTGCAGGGTCTGGAGGCGGAGGAGAGGGGCAGAGTACAAAGGCAACAGCATCCAGGGGCGGAGATCGGGCCATGCACATTTGCTGCCTCCCCAGCCAGAGCGGTGCCAGCCCAGGGGGAGATATCCTGTCAGCTGGGGAAGCCGTTGCCGAGCACCCCTGGTAGACGTTCATTGACTAATAACATAATTATCAATGCTTGTAGTCATACTGTTGGTAAGTGTGTTAACCTGTGTACCTACCATGTCCGAAGAAGAGCGTACTCCGGTAGGCACAAATAATGCTTTCCAAAGCAAGTTCCGAAATAACTTCATCAAATCCAAATCAAGTTAAAAAAAAAATATCAGCCCGATTTGTGGGCACAAATCAGTTATTTTTGCATCTTATTAGTCTCTATGTCCGTGAGAATATAAATCAGAAATATTCACCATTGGTAAAACCTGAGGCTTTGTGATCTTGTGACAATCCGACTCTTAGCTGACCTGCATTTGTGTCCTTATCCGATATAATTTCTTTCCACGTTAGACCGGTTGTGACTGTAGGGGTAGCCAGCATAACATAATAAAAGTTAAGCCAGGCAGGCTGCCCCAAATCCATGTTTAATTGCCACATCTGTCAGGGTCATTTTGGCCTTTGTGCAATGTGTTTTGTGTAAATCTCTTCCAGAAAAGAGATAATCACTGTGTGATATCTACAAGGGGGGAAAACTATCTGTCTTGGGGAGCCGGGATTGTAAAAAATCACTGTCTTTCCCTGTGTTTGTGTTTTCCCCACACAGTTAATAATCCAGCATTGTCCTTTGTGTTGCTAGCATTTATCTGTATGCAGACACAGTAATTCACTTAGCTGGGCTGCATCCAGAGAAATGTCTGTCCGTGACAGAGCTTGGGAGCAGCTGAGTACCTGGAAAATGGTGAGTGGGGAAGGGCTGTAATTCAGGTCCAGGAACTGGTAATCGACGGTTCAGAGCCTTTGTTCCCCGAGACACTGAGAAATTGGGCTGGCCAGGGGATCCTTTACTGGGTCTCAGCCCCGTAGGCATGATTTCCATTGGCCAAATCTAATTTCCCATCCGCCAGCAGCTCACACCCCGAGAAGCAGTCCAGAGTCAATAAGCCAGACTCCTGCCCTAATTGGTGCAACCGGACAAGCACTCATCCTATGATTGGCTGCACCGTCACATTGGCCGGTGATTGGCCGGTGGTCTCTGCTCCAGCAAAAAAGATAGGAGACTTAGGCCTATGTAAGGAGCATAGCCGATCACAGTACCATACAAGTTTGCAGAGTGGATCGGAGACAGTGATGTCACGGCTGGTGGGCTATTTTAAAAGTGTTGCTTACAGAAGAGCACAGAGAAGCCGGGGAAGAAGCCGTTAATGCCAAGCCTTCCGAAGCAGGCTCCTGCACCTGCCTGAGGCTAGATTATTGCCCCACTTGGTGAGTGTCATACTGTGATTGTGTGATTTGTGTGTTTGCTGGCTTGCCAGAATAAACTTTTGTTTATTCAACTATTGTGCCCTGTCTGGTGATAGTGATCCCAGTGGTAGTGTGATAATACAGCTGGTCTCCCGTGAGACTGGTCATGATCGGTGAGGGATGTTGTGAGTATCCTCGTTCTAAAAAATCAGAGTGATTAGAGTCTGAGGATTGATGATAATTACTTCTAGTGTGGAATATTCTCGGGAAGGGCAATGAACCACATTGTGCTTCAAAGCATTGATATGTCCAACGATTCACTCTGCTCGACTGGTAGCCCTAAAGATCCCTTTGGAACGTTATTTTTTTCCATCTTGTCATGGGAGATCAGGACTTTTTACATATTTATACCGGGATCAATCACTAGGCAAAACAAGGTAATAAAACAAAATGAAGTTTATTCGGGTAAACCCGCATGCACACAATGAATACACAAAATAGAGACAACATACACACTTACTGGGGGTCTGGGTAGTGAAATCTAGGCTCAAATAGGTGCCTGCTTCGGAAGGCTTACCCTGACCAAGATATACACCTGGGCTTCCTGGTCCTCTTTTCGGCTAAAGATCCTAGCCGCGACCGCTATGTTCAATTCTCAGAACTTTGACTTCACATCTGACTTAGTCCCTGCAGGGCAGACTGTCCTAGCTTCAAAACAAAGCCAGTTGCTCAGCAATTTCAAACAGAGCAACTTTGAAAAGCCTGACCTAGCTTCATCGACACAAGCCAGTTGAAGGTATGGCTATCTCAGTCGGCTACCTCCTTACATACCCTCCACTGTTCTATGTTCAGCATGGAGGAACAACCAATCAGAGTGTGGGAATTTATTCCCACTACCTATTAGGAATAGGGGCTCATTATTTGGCTGACATCAGAGGAGGGGGAAAGTTAAGCCAGCTCAGCTTGCCCAAATGGGTGGGACATATGATTTGACCAATGGGAAATACACTGATATTCTCTGGATTCCCCCAGTCAACCCATTGCCACCTACTGCAGGCTCAACTGACTCTGGCAGATCAGAGTGTCCTCCCCACAGGGGTCTCTGTTCTCCAGATACAGTACTTCACCATGCTCTAGCCACATAACACCCACATCCTGTCTCCTCTGACTGAATAGACATTTACAGAAATTGCACAACCATGATAAACCATATTTAAATACATGATATACTTTGGGAAAACCCATATATATGAGGGAAATAGAGTTGGGAAATCTGAGCTTGAAAACCTGGAGTCTGGGGGATACAGGGCAGCCACGGTGTAATTCAACCCGCATACCAGAAAATCATGCCTGCACACCGGGGATAATTAGTTGACTACAGGTATATTTGTCCCCCAAACTCCTGCAAACAAAACCACTGCATTTCTACCAAAAATTCCCACATAAGAGTTGCACACAGAAAGTGTCATGAGTCTGGGATAAAGTGAACATGAAAGTGGAAAAACAGGGGACACTTTAAATTTTACATGTTATAACCCATGGAAATGGCTTATGGTGCTATGCAGCTGCCAGGGACCACAAGGGTTTCAGGGGTAACAAGATGGGCTTAACCCGGAATTTATCAATACATTCATTGATTTTACATTTTTTTTTTTCAACTTGAATTTTATTGGTAATTCATATGTACTGCACCGACACACTTTATTCGAGCAAATGCCCAGTTTGTACCTGGCAGATACCTGGAATCCGCCGCTGCTCACCTCTTGCATGCTTCGTTGCGTTTGCCTTCCCAGCCACGGTTCATGCCTGGCTGACGGGGGCCTGATCTGTTAAATGATAATGAGAAGGATTTACTAGGCTGCAATGCTTTGCGTGTCCACCAGATGGCATAAACTCATGACTTGTAAAGCGCCGAATCAGTAATGTGTTGGCTTGCAGTTGTTTCGTTTAAAAAAGATACTGTACCACAGTGTGCCATTGTACAGTAACTTGGCCTTGGCCTTGAGACTGAAGGAAGAGTTGCAAAAATGTATCAATTTAGGCTTTACATACTGTATTAAATAAAGACAAAGACCTGTTTCAGTTACAGTACACTATTCTCCAGAGACTCACCATGAGTGTCCAAGTGCAGCAGCCCGTGTTCCAAAAACCTGACAGAAGTTATGCTTATTTAATATGGGCCGCTATTAATGCAACAGAGGATAAGATGGCAACAGTTGTTCAAATTTATCAGTATTTTATCGAAAACTATGACTTTTACAAATTTTCGCCAACTCCTCATTTGTGGAAGCGTGCAATAAGGAAAAGGTTATGTAGTGACCCCTGTTTTCACCGTATTGAGCCCCAATTTGTTGGAGGGTATTGGTGTGTGTCACAGGGTTTTTCCCGTATCTATGATCATGGAGGCGGCAAAAGGCAAAGGGTCGTGTTAAAACCAACTAAGAAGCGACAATCCCTGCCAAGCAATGCACCAGCACCAGCACCGGCTTCCAATGACGGTCCCACTGTCAGTGACAACCCTTAGACAGAGTCGGATTTCGCAGCCAGTTTTGATGAAGCTTGCATGTACCTAAGCGATTTCCCGCCTCACCTGCTGACTACAGGTGGGCTAGTCCCGCTGCTAACTATCGACGTGGGTGATGAAGAAAGCTGTACTGGCAGTGGACCGGCGCCGGCGCAAGCTGAATGGGAAATAGTATGGTGAGTACTGTATTGTTGCCGTATTATTTTGGTGGGGCTGACTGGGTACTTCTTTAGGGGGCTGACCATTACTGTACATTAAAACTTTTCATTTTGTTTTTCCTCAGAAAAGAAAACGGCTAATGGGGGGATTTCGATGGATAATATTGTGCTGTACTGTATGCTGATGTTTTCCGGCCGAACAGTATACTGTGTGATAAACCCGAATAAATAAAACTATGCATTTATTCTACAGTACATGTTCAGTAAATTACTGCACATACTGGGGGCGAGATGTGTTTGCAGCAGAGAAAGATCCGCTGCTCTCTCTGCGCAAACATCGGCACATTAAAAATGATTTGAAATACATTTTTATTGATAGTGTAGATGTGCAGGGGGTCTCCGGAGCTGAATCGCGTTGGTTTTAGGTCTGGGGACCCCCTGCTCCCCGAGATACAGGCCCCTTTAGGGGGTGCCGGTATCCCTCTGCTTGGTTTAAAGGGCCCGATCACGTGATCACGGCCTGTAAACCAAGCAGAGCAGAGGGATACCGGCACCCCCTAAAGGGGCCTGTATCTCGGGGGGCAGGGGGTCCCCAGACCTGAAACCTGTGCGCTTCTGCTCTGGAGACCCTCTGCACATGTACAGTATCAATAAAACACATACAATATACAGTATAAATAAACACTCGTTCTTTACCTTAGCGGCTATGCGCTATGGTAAAGAAGCATCATTTCTGTATTTTAATAATACAGTATTGTACAGTGAGCAGGGGGTTCCCTGAGCCAGAAATTAATGCTCAGGGACCCCCCCTGCTCCTGCTCAATATTATTAAAAATACAAAAATGCTGCGTCATTACCATAGCAGATAGCCGCTAAGGCAATGAAGGGGTTAACCCACCGTGCCCGCTTTATTGTGTGTAGTGGGGATGGGTGAGGGGGGGTATTTGGCCCTTGGTGTGAGTTTAGGACTTGCGGGGGGGGGGGGTTTGCGGGTGCACGTAACCCCTTCACGACCGTAGCAGTTAATACCGCTACGGTCATGAAGGGGTTAAGCCCTCCGGCTACCCCCCCCCCGCAAGCCCTAAACAACCATCGTTGGGGCTAATACCCCATTCACCCACCCTCCCACTACCCACAATAAAAAAATACACACACACAGCACAGCAGCCGCCAAAAAAAATAAAAATAAATCTAAATAAATAAATAAATAAATGACAATAAATACATTTGAAATACATTTTTATTGATAGTGTAGATGTGCAGGGGGTCTCCGGAGCTGAATCGCGTTGGTTTTAGGTCTGGGGACCCCCTGCTCCCCGAGATACAGGCCCCTTTAGGGGGTGCCGGTATCCCTCTGCTTGGTTTAAAGGGCCCGATCACGTGATCACGGCCTGTAAACCAAGCAGAGCAGAGGGATACCGACACCCCCTAAAGGGGCCTGTATCTCGGGGGGCAGGGGGTCCCCAGACTTGAAACCTGTGCGCTTCTGCTCTGGAGACCCTCTGCACATGTACAGTATCAATAAAACACATACAATATACAGTATAAATAAACACTCGTTCTTTACCTTAGCGGCTATGCGCTATGGTAAAGAAGCATCATTTCTGTATTTTAATAATACAGTATTGTACAGTGAGCAGGGGGTTCCCTGAGCCAGAAATTAATGCTCAGGGACCCCCCCTGCTACTGCTCAATATTATTAAAAATACAGAAATGCTGCGTCATTACCATAGCGGATAGCCGCTAAGGCAATGAAGGGGTTAACCCACCGTGCCCGCTTTATTGTGTGTAGTGGGGATGGGTGAGGGGGGGTATTTGGCCCTTGGTGTGAGTTTAGGACTTGCGCGGGGGGGGGGTTTGCGGGTGCACTTAACCCCTTCACGACCGTAGCAGTTAATACCGCTACGGTCATGAAGGGGTTAAGCCCTCCCGCTACCCCCCCCCCGCAAGCCCTAAACAACCATCGTTGGGGCTAATACCCCATTCACCCACCCTCCCGCTACCCACAATAAAAAAATACACACACACAGCACAGCAGCCGCCAAAAAATAAATAAATAAATCTAAATAAATAAATAAATAAATGACAATAAATACATTTGAAATACATTTTTATTGATAGTGTAGATGTGCAGGGGGTCTCCGGAGCTGAAGCGCACAGGTTTCAGGTCTGGGGACCCCCTGCCCCCCGAGATACAGCCCCCTTTAGGGGGTGCCGTTATCCCTCTGCTTGGTTTAAAGGGCCCGATCACGTGATCGCGGCCTGTAAACCAAGCAGAGCAGAGGGATACCGGCACCCCCTAAAGGGGCCTGTATCTCGGGGGGCAGGGGGTCCCCAGACCTGAAACCTGTGCGCTTCAGCTCCGGAGACCCTCTGCACATCTACACTATCAATAAAAATGTATTTTAAATGTATTTATTTATATTCATTTATTTATTTATTTATTTAGATTTATTTATTAATTGTGCTGCTGCTGCTGCAAGTCCTAAACTCACACCAAGGGCCAAACACCCCCCTCACCCCCAATAAAAAAAATTCACGCACAGCAGCCCCACAATTAATAAATAAATCTAAATAAATAAATACATGAAGAGAAATAAATATATACTGTACTGTAAGTGCCCGCTTTATTGTGTGTAGCGGGGGTGGGTGACGGGGTTTATAAATGTGAGTTTATAAATAAAATAAAGAATATTATTTCTAGGGGCCCTAGAACAGAAGTTCCCACGCCAATTTCGCGCTCATTGCTCTTTTTTTACAATGTTGCTGGTCTTGCGGCTTTGCAGTCTGCAAGCAAAAAGCAGTTTGTAGTAGTACTGAGTGTGAGATAAATTATTTATCAGTGTTGATCAAAGAGAGTTGATCAGAAGGATTCCCCTTATATACAGTACAGTACAGCACTCTATTGTCATTCATACAGTACAGTGTAGTAAAGGGTAGACAACAAATGGTCTTGCAGTATACTGTATTACTACAAATCTGTCAGGTTGACCAGAATCACTGCGGATATCGGAAAATAATACAATTTTATTAATTCTATGTAGAATTAAAAAAATTGTATTATTTTCCGATATCCGCAGTGATTCTGGTCAACCTGACAGATTTGTAGTAATACAGTATACTGCAAGACCATTTGTTGTCTACCCTTTACTATACTGTATGAATGACAATAGAGTGCTGTATACTTTATAAGGGGAATCCTTCTGATCAACTCTCTTTGATCAACACTGATAAATATCATATTTACTGTATACCCCTTTAGCACCTGTCGTTCCATCCTATGCACCCATTTACAATGGTGATTGCGGTCGTATTCACATACTTTATGTGAGATAAATTAACCAGTTATTTTATTGCTGAAGTCGCCACAAAAAACTTTTATTTACAAATACAGTACAATACAATGGTGAAACATTTCAAGTTAACAGCAATTCAAAACCTCAACACACAATAATACATACTGTACAGTACTGTATGATTATTTATTTATAATACAGTATACAGCTCTGTACTGTATATGCAGTATACAGTATACTGTACTATATTTGGGCCTTGTCTTTGGGGGTTTATTCATGCAATTATTAGGGTGACCTGCCGTTGGAAATACTGACACAGTACAGTCCCAGCTATTTCAGCCACCCCACCCCCTCCCTTAGAGTTTTTAATCCCTCCCTGGCCAAGCATCAATCGTCTGGCTAATCCAATCCAAGCCATTGTTTTGTTAATCTGGCCCTGGGCTGGCTACGGTAACAAGATTCAGCAGGAGGCCAGCCAGCGTATGATCCCACCATCCCCCTCCATTAGAGGGAGGCCTGCCTGCTTTGGAAAAATCCCCTCTCGAATTGGAAATGTAAATCTGATGTGCATCCGTTTGCTTACAGTAACTGTTCTGTTCAGAACAGCCACTGCTTCTAAATTACTGAAAATATACAGGATAAATATACAGTAATGTGAAATAATCCGTTCTGTTGGTCTGAGAGGGTTGAAAGTCACCAGGTCCTCATACAGTACAGTACATTCTCGAATACCTTTAGAATAAAAATACAGTATATACTGTATAAATATACAGTATAAATATTGCACAGTATAATGTTAAATAACCCATCCTGTTCTTTTTCCCTTCATACTGTAACAGTATCCTCATTGTGTCTGCGGTACAGTAGTTCATTGAGAGAGGAGAGGTTTTGTGTACATCATTACTGCTGTTTATATACTGTACATTTGACTGCACAAGCAGATTTGACGGAACACAATGCCCTCACCTCCCCCTTGGGCACCCTTTTTCCTGGAACGACAAGAAAACAAAAACTTTGTTCAGTTACTGTACTGTACTGTATGTGCGTACTGTATTATGGTAGAACTACTGTACAGTAGGTGGCTGGTGCAGCTTTCTCTGGAAAGAAAAAAATGGAGCAGTTAGTAGGCAGTTACTGTAGTACTGTCAAACTAGTCTACTGTACTGTATACTGGAACTACTGTATACTCTGACTATTGGGAAAGAAAAAATCTGTGCCATACTTACCTGTATCATACTGTACTTACTGTACAATACTACAGCACTGTACTACTTTCCTGATGCTTGCCCATTGCGCGCGATGACAATGGGCAACACAGTGGCAATATGGTCTATATATTTATTGCATCGTTCCACGGTGAGTACATCGTTCCAAAAACTCATTATGGCTTTATACAACTCGTCCTTCTTGGAGGGTTTCGCCTCTTTACGGATGTGGTCCTTCAGCTGATGCCAGACCATTTCGATCGGATTGAAGTCTGGCGATCTGTGATTGGAAAGAAAGGACAATTAGTTTAAGAGATACAGTACACAGTAAAAACAGTGGGGAACATAAATGGGACACGGTCTACTGCACTTACTCCGCTGGCGTCTTCACCCAGTTGATGCCGCGCTCAAGGATATGCGCCGTCGACGCGGTGTGCTTGGGATCATTGTCCTGGTAAAAGCGATGACCATTGGGAAAGTCTCGTGTGATGTATCGCACTATCATGGGCACAATGTTGTCTTGGAAGAAATCTTTATTCATGATTCCTATAGCAAGAAAAGAAAAGGGCTCAATAGTACAGTACAGTGCATACGGTAAGGCAACACTAGTCAAGTACAGTGCATTAGGCGGCATTATATTTGAGAAATTGTACCTTCAAAGACGACAATGCATCCCGGTCCACGCCTAGAGATGGCACCCCACACATGCAGCTTCACAGGGTGTTTTGGCCGCGGCTTCAAAGTTATGCGGCCTTTTTTGTGGAACGCAAATCTTGCAAATCTCTCCAGCGACACAGTAGACTCATCAGTGAAGATGCAATCCTGGAAAGTCTCACCGCTGTCGATCCATGCCTGGGCCTGGAGCACTCTTTTGATTTTGTTTGCGTCCCGTATCATGGGGTACGCTCTGTAATGACAATGAATAAAAAAAATTAGCGTCACAGCGCAGTACAGTTTGCAAAACAACACTTCTACTTTACAGTACCTCCTGTACTGTCCAGTACTAACCTCACACGTCCATATTTCCATCCAATTCTGCGTCTCATCTTCTTTATGCTGCTCTCGGATACAGTCAGATTGTGGTTTTCCTGCAGAGTGTTTTTAACCCTTAATGCGCTCCTCTCATCATTCTCCTCACTTATTCTGTACACCAGAAGAGTAGTCTCCCTACAATGCAAAGAAATTATATTGTGTTATTAATATGCAGCAATATAAAATGTATACTGTATACTGTATATGTAATGTTGTAATATACAGTAAATATAAATATACAAAACATGTATACTGCTGTACTATAAATATAAATAGACAAAATATACAGTATACAGTACTGTTGTAATATAAATAAACTATATAAATATACTGTTGTTATATCATAATAAATACACATCATATACTGTATATTCCGTTGTAAGATGAATTGCAATATACCAAAAGTGTATACTGCTGCACAAAAAATATAAATTGACCACACATACACTATATACTGTTGTAATATAATAAATATACTATATAAATACGGTATACTGTTGTTATATCATAATAAATACACATCATATACTGTATATCCCGTTGTAAGATGAATTGCAATATAACAAAAGTGTATACTGCTGCACAAAAAATATAAATTGACCACACATACACTATATACTGTTGTAATATAATAAATATACTATATAAATACGGTATACTGTTGTTATATCATAATAAATACACATCATATACTGTATATTCCGTTGTAAGATGAATTGCAATATACCAAAAGTGTATACTGCTGCACAAAAAATATAAATTGACCACACATACAGTACACTATATACTGTTGTAATATAATAAATATACTATATAAATACGGTATACTGTTGTTATATCATAATAAATACACATCATATACTGTATATTCCGTTGTAAGATGAATTGCAATATAACAAAAGTGTATACTGCTGCACCAAAAATATAAATTGACCACACATATAGTACACTACAGTATATACTGTTGTAATATAAATATACTATATAAATACGGTATACTGTAGATGTACACTACAGTTTTCTATATTTTTTTTGGTTAAGTTTTATAAATATACTTACGCATTTGTTACCTTTGGTGCCTTTTTGAGGTCTCTGTTTTTTCCGTGTGCATGATAGCACACGGTGTTTGATGGCACAACGAGGCCAGAAGCAGTTAACCAGCGCTGGATATCTGCAATTCGTTTTCCGCTCGTGTACATCTCCTTCATTCTCATGCTGAGATCCTTTGAAATCTTCTTAACAGGCATTGCTGCGAGTTGAAAGAAATACAAACACAAGAATGTATATTCGATGTTTAGTCGATGTGTATTCAATGTGCAGTGAATCCACAAAATGGATGGTGTATTTATATGTTAATGACTCACATTACAGACCACCCACTTTCAACACCTGTACCTGGCCGCCATGCATAAAAGGTTGTACACGTTGCATAGCCCACCACTTGCTGATCTTTATCTGAGCCATTGTCCAGATACTGCATTGTGCCTCCCGCTTACATGGAGCAGCCCCGGTTCTATGGACGCAAGAACCATCTCACCTCTGCTGTGCCTGCCACACTGAAAAAAAGAAAGGCAGTTACCGTTTCCAAGCCAAAGGCAAAGCGACAGGCTAAGGCCAATAAAGAAAACCTTCTGCTGACCCCAAAGGCTAAGGGTTTTAAAACACGTCAGCCTTATTATGTGAGGAAGAAATACGGTACTCTGCTCGGTACGCAAGACGAATGGCAGCCAACTCACCGAATCCGCAGACCACTTGCTCCCATAAGCTTCGACGACTCTGCTGTAGCTGTCCCGGAAATCTTCAGCCCGGCTTCTCCACCCCCATCTTCTCCGGTTCCATCTGAAGATGCTGCTGCCTCTGAAATCCACGGGTCACTGTCTTCTTTGCTCTTGGACGACTCTGCTTCTCTCCCGGAAATCCAGCGGTCACCTTCTCCATCCCTCTTCGACGACGCTGCAGCTTCTCCTGTACCGGGCATCCCCAGGTCACCTCCTCCACTCTCCATCGATGCCGCTTCTCTCCAGGGAACCCCCATCTCATCCTCCGTTGCACCCATCCCCCCAGATCTCCAGATGCCATGCACAAGCAGCTCGTTAGACCGGATCCTGAATGGGCTAACTGTGGATCTCCCCGGGAATTCTATTGTGCTGGCAAAGCTAGATCTGCTTCTGGAGTCGGTGCTACATGTGGAGCAACGGATGCTACATATGGAGCAACGGATGGATCAACGGATGCTACATATGGAGCAACGGATGGATCAACGGATGGACAAGATAGAGGCTGACATAGCGGGCATACATTATTTGCTCGGTGTTAATGCCCCTGTTTCCCCGACGCTGGAGCAGGGGGGTGACATGGATGTGATGCATGGTACCTTCGGCCCCCGTCCATCACCAAGCACACCCCCTCCACCAGAAGATGCAGTGTACTATGCTATTGAGGAGGACATGACAACCCCGTCAAGACCACGCCAGGAGACAACCTGGCAACCACTACCGGAGGAAAGCTTCCTCCCAGACACCCTACCATTGCCCGTCGCCTCAAGTACACCCGCTCCCAAAAGACCTCCTACACCCGCTCGCATAGAAACAGTGCTCGACATCTCCCTGTGTGATCTGCCACCGGCGCTGAGGGAGAAGTATAGGGTGAGGAGTGCTGGTATACCACACAAGTATGCCTTGATCATATTTAAACACCATGTTCCCTACACATTGTACTGCAAGTGGGTGTTCAAAGTAAATTACGATGGGAATCGCCATAAAAAGGCCCTTCCTGCTAATTTAAGGAAAAAGATTGTGGAAGAAATGCAGCGCTATTATCCTGTTACAGATCCTGTAATGAGAGGCGTTAGAGACTGCATTAATGGCGTTTTGCGCCATGCAAGGCATCGGCCATGGATGGAAAATGGGGAGGACTTTCAGTGAGACCATACTGTAATATTGTGCTGTACTGTACAGTACATGTTTTACCCTACAGTACCTGCTGTACTTAAACAAAGGATACTGTACTGTATGTTGTTGTGTGTTGCACGTTTTTTGTACTGTATTTGTAAATAAAAGTTTTTGGTGGCGACTTCAGCAATAAAAGAACTGGTTAATTTATCTCACACTCAGTACTACAAACTGCTTTTTGCTGCTAGACTGCAAAGCCACAAGACCAGCAACATTGTAACAAAAGAGCAATGAGCGCGCAATTGGCGTGGGAACTTCTGTTCTAAGGCCCCTAGAAATAATATTCTTTATTTTATTTATAAACTCACATTTATAAACCCCGTCACCCACCCCCGCTACATACAATAAAAAATAATCACACACAGCATCCACGCAATAAATAAATAAATAAATACAAATAAATACATATGAAATACATTTTTATTCCTAGTGTAGATGTGCAGGGGGTCTCGGGAGCTGAACCGCACTGGTTTCAGGTCGGGGGACCTCCTGCCCCCCGAGATACAGCCCCCTTTATGAGGTGCCGGTATCCCTCTGCATTAAAGACCCCGATCACGTGACCGCGGCCTGTTAAACCAAGCAGAGCAGAGGGATACCGGCACCCCCTAAAGAGGCCTGTATCTCGGGGAGCAGGGGGTCCCCAGACCTGAAACCTGTGCGCTTCTGCTCCGGAGACCCCCTGCACATCTACACTTTGAATAAAACACACACATCATTAAAGAATCATTCTTTACCTTAGCGGCTATGCGCTATGGTAAAGAAGCAGCATTTCTGTATTTTTAATAATATTGTACAGTGAGCAGGGGGTTCCCTGAGACAGAAATCTAATCTCAGGGGACCCCCTGCTCCTGCACAATATTATTAAAAGTTCAGAAATGCTGCGTCATTACCATAGCGTATAGCCGCTAAGGTAATGAAGGGGTTAAGGCATAATAACCAATAAATACATTCAATACACTACCCACTACCCATGACAACCTCCGCTGCTGCTGCTGTACAGTACAGTAAAACAGAGAAAAACATTAACACTTTCAAAGTAATGTCCCCTAACCCCTTAATCACCATAGCGGTTATTAACCGCTACAGTCATGAAGGGGTTAACCCACCCTCACCCACCACTCGGGACGCCTAATGTACATACCCTCCCACTCTAACCCCCCACCCCGTGAGGCCTAACCACCCTCAACCCTCACCCACTAACTACCCACAAGGGAGGCCTACCCACATACCGTTGGGGAACCCCCCTCCACCCCCAGTCCCTGCAATCAAAACAATGCACAGCCCCACAATAAACAGCATTCTATTTATTAAATACATTACCCACCCCCTGTGCCCCCCTATAAATACAAGATTTATTCTTTTACATTCAGGGTCCATAACGCAGCCCCACGCTAGTCCCCGGTGGGCTGGCAGGGCACCTGGACAGACCTACAGTTTACCAGCAGCATTCCACAGGTTCTGGAGGCCTGCTGGTGGATCCTGCCAGCACCATGGCGCCCAGGTGGTCTCCTTGGGTCACCGTGAGCCACAATTGGGTCCCCACGGTAGGCCCAAGGATGTCTGTGAGCCCCTCGGGTGGTTCCCATGGGGGTCTGGGGAACTCACGGGTGCTCACTACGGGTCCGCGGTGCCCCCACAGAAGTGGGACCACACATCATCATCCCCGCACCTACGGGTCGGCGGTGCCCCCACAGAAGTGGGAACACACATCGTCATCCCCGCAGACTACGGGTCCGCGGTGCCCCCACAGAAGTGGGACCACACATCATCATCCCCGCATGTGTCACCCGTGGAACCACCAGCCTGCTACCCTTTAGGATACCCGAGGATTCCCCGCGGGTGGTCTCCATAGGCCCCACGCAAAACCACGGAATCAAACCCTGAATGTAAAAAAAATAAACCTGGCCTATACATTCAATACATACACCCTCCCCCCCAACACCTACAGTACAATAATGTGCAAAATAACTATTATCCAGATATGGATAATAGATTAATTGCCCATTATTAAAAACATTAAGTAGCATATACAAATCAATAAAGTACTACTGACCTCATCAATACGAAGTGTCCGTTGCCAGCAAAATCCTTGTCTTGCCCACACAATACATAGCCAAAACCAAGGCAATACATTGCAAGTACATTCAGATATCAATTAACCCCTTAAACACCTTATCGGATAATAACCGCAAAGGTAATTAAGGGGTTAAGCCACACAGGAACGATACCCACCCTTCACCCATGAATTTGTACTGTGGATTCATCATGCAACTATATATATATACTGTATATATATATACAGAGAGACAGAGAGAAAGAGAGAGAGAGAGAGAGAGAGAGAGAGATACAGTATATATATATATATATATACACACACACACACACACACACACACACACACACACACACACACACACACACACACACACACACACACACACACACACACACACACACATATATATATACACACGTTATATACACACCCATGATAAACCAATATACAGTACAAATAAATGTAGAAGGGTTATCAAAAGCACTGTCCTACAACCAAACACTTCTCCATACATACACACTAAATTAAAATCAATTTCCTTTAATATTCATAACTGATCTCTCAATCTAAATCATCACTATACCTCTGAAAAGCCATTTAAACAACTTACATTCCAATATAAATGATGCCTCAATATCTATGCACCATACAGTATACATTATGCAAATTTATCAAACGTAAACAAAAATCAATTAGCAATCATTATTTACATCCCTAAACAATTCATACTCAATCACGAACAATGAAACCATTAACAGATTCACGCCTAGAGCAGAACAATTAAGCCTGTGAAAAAATATAAGTACCGACAAAAATACAACCAAGGCTATCTATCCCTGACCTTCCTCAAACACACAATACAATACCAAGGAATACATCTACTGTATCTAATTTTAAAATACTTTAAACTCACAAAATAATTAAAAACACATCTAATCCAGCTTTTAAAACATCATCATTTCTTACCCTGAATGTATACTGTACAGTATATCTCTCTAGACATATATACTGTACATACATACATACATACAGTGGCAAGAAATGATATACCACAAAAAAAATAAAAATACACATGTTAAAAAACCTTTTGAAAAAATTAACAAGTTAAATAAAATACATTTCTTTACTGTAGTTCACTTACCATTACTTGCCCCCACCGATTCCCGTTGCGCAGCTTACTCACGAACCAATCCACGATCAGGAACCCATAAAATAATAAACCAGAAAATAATAAACTTTAAACTAAAAATCCAAATCAATCCACGGGTCTTCTATCTGTAATCCATCTTCATCTGTGTTCTACTTTCTTCTATCTCCTTCCGGGCGGGGCAGGGCGTGGTCTTCTTTCCATCATCGGCTGTAGCTGTAGCTGTTAGATAGTTGCTGAATAGGTGATAGTAAAGTGAATATCCAAAGTGCTGTTATTAATATAATCAAAAAATGCTAATAAACTATCTGTGCTCCCGTGCCAAATAAAAATGAGATCGTCTATGAAACGTTTATAGAAAATAATATTGTGTCTGTAAGTATTAGTGCTATTATAGATGAAATTATTTTCCCACCACCCCATAAAAAGGTTGGCATAGGAGGGGGCAAAACTTGTCCCCATTGCCGTACCCCGAAGTTGCAAGTAAAATTTGTGCTCAAAAAGAAAATAATTGTGTGTTAAAAGAAAAAGTATAGCTTCCATGATAAATGTGGTCATAGGTAATGAGCTACCTGGACATTCTATAAAGTGACGGACAGCCGTCATGCCTAGGTCATGTCGTATAATTGAGTACAGGGAGACCACATCCATAGTTACCCATAAAAATTCCTGCTTCCATTTAACTTCTCTCATTTTGGTAAGCAAATCACCTGAGTCCAGAATAAAGGAGGGTAGTTGCCTCACAAACGGCTGTAAGTAAGCATTGACATATCGTGATAGACCATCTCCCAAAGATCCTATGCTAGAGATTATAGGCCGACCAGGAGGGTCGACCAAAGTCTTGTGGATCTTTGGGAGATGGTGGTAAATGGGGATAACTGGTTTTAAATTGGTTATAAAACCTGATTCATCTTTATTCAGAACATATGTAGCTGTTCCCAGATCAACCAAATCTAGGAGTTCTTTTAAAAAGGATTCTGTGGGGTCTCGTGGTAGCTCAGAGTAGGAAGACACATCACCAAGTTGGCGAAATGCCTCCCTGAAATAGTCTGCCCTACTCTGAACCACCACAGCACCCCCTTTGTCTGCATATTTAATTACCAGCATGTCATTTTCTTGCAAAGATTTAATTGCAGCACGTTCTCCTTTATTGAGATTGTCACCTCTGAATTGGGAAAAAGAGAATCCCTGTGCTAGTACTCTGAGGTCCCTAATGACTAGGTTCTCAAACATTGTGAGATATGGACCTTTAATGAAGGTTGGGTAAAAGATTGATTTTTCTTTTAATGTGGATTTCCAAACCCCAAGTGTGTATGACTGTGATTCATCAGTTACATTACTCTGCAAAAGAAGGTCTTCCATATCTCTAAGTGCACATTGATCCCTAAAAGAGCTCAAGGTGTCTATGGGTGGGCTTGAAGGTGTGTGTGTTACATCAAAGGGATCATCCTCTGAATTTGTCGCTGTCGGGGACTCACCCCCATGAGGTTGATGATAAAATTTCTTTAAGGCAGTCTTGCGCACAAACTTATGGACATCGACCACTGTGCCAAAGAGGTCAATGTCCATAGTGGGTGCATATTTGAGTCCCTTATTGAGGAGCGATATCTCCGACAGCGACAAATCAATCCCAGAAATATTGATTACATTATTGACATCATTAACATCACTTAATAGTTCTTTTTTCTTTTGTTTGCCCTTTTCCCCCCTGCGTCTCTTCCCCCCCCTCCTTGTCCTCTTTGGTCTTTTCTGAACATCATGTAGTTTTTTGACTGCTGATCTGTGTGGTAAGTGTCTAGTACTTGTGCTGAGGCGATATCCCCTCTGGATGAGCTCCCATCTAATGGGCGTCGTTCATCTCTGGTTTGATTATTGTCACCACGCTGTGATCCGCTTGATCTATTCTCCATATCAAGAAAAGACACTGAGTGTGAAGTTGTTTCTACGTCAGACAGTTCAGAGTCACCACTTTGGTAATCAAAATTTGTAGGTTTTAAAATGGACTTGCTTGGTGTAGACCTCCTAGACCCCTTCCTCATTGAATCCTGTAGAGTCCGGTCAAAAACAGGTACAATTCTTTGCCAGCTATATATTTGATTTTTTTCGTAATCAATACGATCACGATCATATTTGCCTTGTTTCCTGATCATGATTTCTCTCTCAGCATCCTCTGTAGTTTTAGCCAGGATTTTATCAAATTTTGTAAACCCCTCAATGTCCTTAAATCTGCGTAGTTTATCCTGTAATTCCTTAATCTGATTATCAAGTGTTGCTTTCTCATTAATCTTGTGTTGTAGAATCTGGTCCATTAAATTGAATGAACAGGTGTTTAGAGTTTCTATCCACCTTTCCTCAAAGGCTTTGTCAGGGAAGCCAAATGTTGGGGCCTTTTTAACCCTCAAGCCTCTGGGGATTCTCTTCATTTTAAGGTAGTTTTCTGTGGCAACAATGTCCCACCAGATGCGTGTTTTGTAAATCAACAATTTTTCTAATTTTTGGAAATATATCCTTAAATCTGCAACATCATTGGAATCAGTATCCACCACGCTTTCAAAGACACGAAGAGCCTTTTTTTCCCTGGAGGAATCATCCCCACAGTTGAAAGTGTATATCACTGGTACAGAAATATCTTGAACAGCCTCACTGTCATCCATTGTGAATTCCTTTCAGCTTAATTGTATTTAGTGTCCATAAAAACAAATGAAGAGCACAGACCTGTTCTTATGTCCTGAGTTGAGTAAATCACTTCTTATAACACAGGAGATAAGTCCTCAATATTAAATTTCACCTTTGAATAGACACGAGCTACCTTGAAGAGAGTAAACGTGGTTTGGTGAAATAAGGTGCTCTTAAAGTGTACTATGCATAGGAAGGAGGGGAGATACACTCTGGGTAATAAAACATTGATTAATGTGACACTGAATATTGAGCAATGGGGCACCAGATACCCTGAAGGTTGGGGTAGGTAGTCCAAGGACAGCCCCCCCTACCTCATTGGGTTGGCCCTAGGTACTCACAGTATTAGCTTGTCACCAGAGTCTCCCCTCCACCGCGTGCTGCTGAAGTGAAATGGAGTCCAGCAATGTAGAAAAGAGTGCAGCGCACCGCGATCCAAAAGAAGAACAGGTCTGGCAAAAAGGTATCTTTAATAAGGAATCATAAAAGCAAGGGATGCAACCCTTCTACGCGTTTCGTGCTTGGCACCTGGACAGACCTACAGTTTACCAGCAGCCCTTTTTACACAGGTTCTGGAGGCCTGCTGGTGGATCCTGCCAGCACCATGGCGCCCAGGTGGTCTCCTTGGGTCACCGTGAGCCACAATTGGGTCCCCACGGTAGGCCCAAGGATGTCTGGGAGCCCCGGGTCAAACCCACAGGTGTCTGCGGGGCCTCGGGTGGTTCCCATGGGGGTCTGGGGAACTCACGGGTGCTCACTACGGGTCCGCGGTGCCCCCACAGAAGTGGGACCACACATCATCATCCCCGCACCTACAGGTCGGCGGTGCCCCCACAGAAGTGGGACCACACATCGTCATCCCCGCAGACTACGGGTCCGCGGTGCCCCCACAGAAGTGGGACCACACATCATCATCCCCGCATGTGTCACCCGTGGAACCACCAGCCTGATACCCTTGGGATACCCGAGGATACCCACAGGTGGTCTCCATAGGCCCCACGCAAAACCACGGAATCAAACCCTGAATGTAAAAAAAATAAACCTGGCCTATACATTCAATACATACACCCTCCCCCCCAACACCTACAGTACAATAATGTGCAAAATAACTATTATCCAGATATGGATAATAGATTAATTGCCCATTATTAAAAACATTAACTAGCATATACAAATCAATAAAGTACTACTGACCTCATCAATACGAAGTGTCCGTTGCCAGCAAAATCCTTGTCTTGTCCACAACATACATAGCAAATACAAAGCCAATACATTGCAATTACATTCAGATATCAATTAACCCCTTAAACACCTTATCAGATAATAACCGCAAAGGTAATTAAGGGGTTAAGCCACACAGGACCGATACCCACCCTTCACCCATGAATTTGTACTGTGGCTTCATCATGCAACTATATATATACTGTATATATATACAGAGAGACAGAGAGAGAGAGAGAGAGAGAGAGAGAGAGAGAGAGAGAGAGAGAGAGAGAGAGAGAGAGAGATATACAGTATATATATATATATATATATATATATATATATATATATATATATATATATATATATATATATATTGTGACAGAAACCAGGGGATGGTAATAAATTCCATATATAGGGCTCCCAGGATACTGAACAGTTTCTATCCTGTCTGGCCTGGGAGTGCAGCCTTATAATACATGCACTCCATCCCACAGTTTTGGGCAAGCGCTGGAACTGAGGGATTTCTGTCACCTGTCATGCTAATTAGAAATCAGGTATGTAAGACTGATTTCCTGTTTGCTCTTGTCTCTTCTCCAGAGCCTGGAAGGCTGCTGAACACAGTGGGTAGAAGCCCCTTCCCCACACAGGTTCAATTGTTCTAGTCATTTGGCTAACTCTGCAAAAGTACCTTGTTTTGTTGTTGGAAAGTGGAAAAGCCACTTCCACCCTGAGTTAGGGAAATCTAAGTTAAGTTATCGCTCAGGTGAGCAGCTTTTGTTTTGATGTGTTTTGTTGTATGCACTGTGGCAGTCTCAGTGCCTGGGACTGAATAAACCAGCCACAGCCTGTTTAAAGGAACAGTACGTGACGCCTCCTCATTTAACCTACCCCAAAAGACCGTGTTCTAACCGTCCCGGACAAGCAGCGGAGCCCCGGAGTAAGCTGTTTGTCACATATGGTGGAGAATGCGGGCAGAACACTAAAAGGTCTGGGGGTTAAAGAACTTTAAAAAAAAAAAAAAAAAAGTTTTTTTTCTCTCTCTCCAAACAAGATGGAAGACGTGGTGAGTGCGCTGGTACGCAATGTCGCTGTCCAGAAAGACGCGAATGAAGCCCTGCAACAGGCGAATGCAAACCAGCAAGAGACAAACCGCTTGCTGAGAGAGGAGCAACAGCGGTTCGCTCAGGGCTTACAGCAGGAACTCGAGATCCTGAGGGGGACTATCAGTAACCTTCCACTGGCAGCGGCAGCCCCAGTTCCGAAAATGACCAGGGCAAGCCACTACCTTCAGAAGATGGGACCCTCGGATGATGTGGAAGCCTATCTTCTCACGTTTGAACGCACGGCACAGAGAGAGGGATGGCCAGAAGCTGAGTGGGCTGGTCTAATCGCACCCTTCCTAAGCGGCGAACCCCAGAAGGCTTACTTTGATCTAGAGCCAGCCGAAGCTAACGTCTATGCAAAATTGAAGTTCGAGATCCTCGCCCGCCTCGGCGTAACCACGGCTGTTCGCGCCCAAAGGTTTCACGCATGGTCCTTCACGATGGATAAAGCCACCCGAAGCCAGATGTATGACCTCATCCACCTCGCCCGGAAGTGGCTACAACCCGAGATCAACTCAGCAAGCCACATCGTGGAACGGTTGGTCATGGACCAGTTCTTGAGGAAACTTCCCTCTGCCTTACGCCATTGGGTCAGTCGGAGTGACCCCCACAATGCGGATGAGCTTGTGGCCCTCGTAGAAAGGTACAATGCAGCAGGAGAGCACCCGCAACCCACAGTCGTGGAGCAACCCCACTACCCGAGGTTCCAGGACTCTTCCAGAGACGGTAAAAGGGTACCGGGGTTAAGGGGAGCTGAAGAGCGGCGACCACCTTCACGCAGCACCAGCAACAGTGGTTCGCACACTAAGGGCAATAGCCAACATGGGGAGCCGGGAAAAGGCTCTAAGTGGGACACAGACTATGTACCTAAATGTGTAAATTGTCATGAGAGGGGCCACACAGCAAAAATCTGCCCACTAAATGATGAGCCCATGCAATGCAACAGCGTGGAACCTTATTCGCTGTTGTCCCAATGTATGCGCCCTAGCCCAGAGGACCCCTTGAATAACCATCTGTGGGCATCTGTAAAGGTTAATGGTAGGAGGGTTCGGGCACTTCTGGACTCTGGGAGCATGGTCACACTAGTGTCCGAATACCTCTTGCCCATTAAGAAGAAACAGGGAAACAGTTCACAAAGAATGGCAATTTGTTGTATACATGGGGATAATCATGAATATTCCACTGTTGATGTTTTTTTTGAAACAGAGTTTGGTTCTTTAGATTTCAAGGTGGGTATTGTACCCAAACTGGCACATGATGTGTTAATAGGGACCGACTTTCCCCATTTTCTAAAAATGTGGTCCCCCGCTCAGAATAGCGCCCAGAGTTCAATAGCGGACCATAACGAAGTATTAGAAGAAATAAATCCTTTCCCGTTTTCAGAAATGGAGGTTGACGAGGGCCCAAATAAGAAGGGGGAAAAGGAGGAGTGCTGTAAAATTCCCTTCCCCATCACTACTTTGGTAGGGAATACCCCAAATCAGGATGTTGATCAGACACTTACCACCCCAGAACCGGATAAGACCCTCGCTGACCTAGAGGTCAGTCCTGGGAGTTTTAAGAAGGCCCAGTGGGAGGACCCCACATTAGAGGTAGCAAGGGGAAATATACGGGACCTGAATAGTACTCTTGGCCAACCAGATAGGTCGCTTGCTTACCCCTACTTCGAGGTAGAGAACGACCTAGTATATCGGGTTGATAAAAGAAAATCAGTTACAACTAAACAATTGTTGGTACCACGGACATTCCGTAATGTAGTGTTACACCTCGCACATAGTCATCCATTGGGGGGACACCTAGGGGTGGAAAAGACAAAAGAAAAGGTTCTCCGAAGCTTCTATTGGCCTGGGGTTCTGGCAGAAATTACGAATTATTGTTCCTCATGCCCAGCATGTCAGATCACCGCCCCGTTCAAGGCGTACCGCAGCCCATTGGTACCCCTTCCCATAATAGAGGTACCATTTGACCGGATTGCTATGGATCTAGTAGGACCCCTAATAAAGTCTGCTAGGGGACATCAGCATATATTGGTAATATTAGATTATGCCACCCGATATCCGGAGGCAGTTCCCCTACGTAGCACCTCTGCCAAAAACATAGCAAAAGAGTTAGTAGTTCTGTTTTCCCGGGTTGGAATTCCTAAAGAGATTCTATCTGACCAGGGAACACCGTTTATGTCCCAAGTAACAAAAGAGTTATGTAAACTCCTAAAAATCAAGCACCTCAGAACCTCAGTCTATCATCCACAAACAGATGGTTTAGTGGAAAGGTTCAATAAAACCTTAAAGAGCATGTTACGGCGGGCGGTCGATAAAGATGGGAAAAACTGGGATTGTTTGTTACCGTACCTGTTATTTGCCATTAGGGAAGTTCCCCAATCATCCACAGGCTTCTCCCCGTTTGAACTATTGTATGGCCGACACCCAAGGGGCTTACTGGATATAGCCAAAGAGACTTGGGAACACGAGGTTACCCCTTACAGAAGTGTAATAGAGCATGTTGCCCAGATGCAGGACCGCATTGCTGCAGTCCTACCCATAGTGAGGGAACACATGGAGAAAGCTCAAGAAGCACAGAGGAATACGTATAATAAGGGTGCTAGGGTCAGAATTTTTTTTCCAGGTGATAGGGTACTAGTTCTGGTTCCCACCGTGGAAAGTAAATTCCTTTCTAAATGGCATGGGCCATATGAGGTCTTGGAAAGAGTGGGAGAAGTAAATTATAAGGTAAGACAGCCAGGTAGGAGGAAACCTGAGCAAATTTACCATATAAACCTACTCAAGCCCTGGAAAGATAGAGAAGTCTTGTCAACCCTAGTAACCCCAGGTCCGTCAGAGAATCAAGAAACTGACCCAGAGGTTAGCATAGCTGAAACCCTGTCCGTTCATCAGAAACAAGAGGTTCAGAATTTAGTGAGCAGAAACAAAGAAATCTTCTCTACACAGCCAGGTAGAACTAGCGTAATTGAACATGACCTAGTCTCTGAACCGGGGGTCCGAGTTAACCTTAAACCGTACCGAATCCCAGAGGCCAAAAGAGAGGCTATAAGTTTAGAGGTTAAAAAAATGCTAAAACTAGGCGTAATTGAGGAATCCCAAAGTGGGTGGAACAGCCCTATAGTCTTAGTCCCAAAGCCAGATGGTACAACAAGGTTTTGTAATGACTACCGGAAACTAAACGCGGTGTCAAAATTTGATACTTACCCTATGCCCAGGGTAGATGAACTTGTAGAGAGACTGGGTAAAGCCCGATATCTCACAACCCTAGACCTAACAAAAGGGTACTGGCAGGTTCCCCTCACAGAAAGGGCAAAAGAAAAGACAGCCTTCTCAACCCCAGACGGCCTCTTTCAGTATAGGGTGCTGCCTTTTGGCTTACATGGAGCTCCCGCCACATTCCAAAGAATGATGGATAAAATTTTAAAACCACATGCTCGGTATGCTGCTGCCTACCTGGATGATGTGGTAATCCATAGTGAAGATTGGCAATCCCACCTTCCAAAGGTCCAAGCTGTGCTCGACGCAGTTCGGTCTGCTGGACTAACTGTTAACCCCGCTAAATGCACCATTGGTCTGGAGGAGGCCAAGTATCTGGGGTATTCTATTGGCAGAGGTTTACTCAAACCCCAAACACTCAAAGTGGAGGCGATACAAGGTTGGCCAAGGCCAGTTACAAAAAAACAAGTAAGGACCTTTTTGGGGTTAATTGGGTACTATAGAAGGTTTATTCCCAATTTTGCGACTAAGGCAACCCCACTAACCGACCTCACAAAAGCAAGAGGACCACTTATGGTAAAGTGGTCCCCCGAAACCGAACAGGCCTTTAGAAGCCTGAAAGAAGCTCTCTGTGCCCAACCAGTGTTGCTCACACCTGACTTCTCCAAAGAGTTCGTAGTCCAAACCGACGCATCTGAGGTAGGGCTGGGGGCGGTACTCTCCCAGGAGTCTCAAGGTGAGGAACACCCCATCCTTTATTTAAGTAGGAAACTAAATCCCCAGGAGAAAAATTACTCCATAGTAGAGAAAGAGTGTCTCGCAATAAAGTGGGCTGTAGAGACGCTCAAATACTACCTGTTGGGGAGAAAATTCCGGTTGGTCACAGATCATGCACCCCTTACCTGGATGTGTCAAAACAGGGAAAAGAATGCTAGAGTGACCAGGTGGTTCCTAAGCCTACAACCCTTTAAATTTTCTGTGGAACACAGGTCAGGGCACAAACATGGCAATGCTGACGGGTTGTCAAGGATGCACTCCCTAATATCCATGGTCGCTCATCCCTCAGGGTCTGAGCTGGGGGGGAGGATATGTGACAGAAACCAGGGGATGGTAATAAATTCCATATATAGGGCTCCCAGGATACTGAACAGTTTCTATCCTGTCTGGCCTGGGAGTGCAGCCTTATAATACATGCACTCCATCCCACAGTTTTGGGCAAGCGCTGGAACTGAGGGATTTCTGTCACCTGTCATGCTAATTAGAAATCAGGTATGTAAGACTGATTTCCTGTTTGCTCTTGTCTCTTCTCCAGAGCCTGGAAGGCTGCTGAACACAGTGGGTAGAAGCCCCTTCCCCACACAGGTTCAATTGTTCTATTCATTTGGCTAACTCTGCAAAAGTACCTTGTTTTGTTGTTGGAAAGTGGAAAAGCCACTTCCACCCTGAGTTAGGGAAATCTAAGTTAAGTTATCGCTCAGGTGAGCAGCTTTTGTTTTGATGTGTTTTGTTGTATGCACTGTGGCAGTCTCAGTGCCTGGGACTGAATAAACCAGCCACAGCCTGTTTAAAGGAACAGTACGTGACGCCTCCTCATTTAACCTACCCCAAAAGACCGTGTTCTAACCGTCCCGGACAAGCAGCGGAGCCCCGGAGTAAGCTGTTTGTCACAATATATATATATATATATATATATATATATATATATATATATTTATATATATATATATATACACACGTTATATACACACCCATGATAAACCAATATACAGTACAAATAAATGTAGAAGGGTTATCAAAAGCACTGTCCTACAACCAAACACTTCTCCATACATACACACTAAATTAAAATCAATTTCCTTTAATATTCATAACTGATCTCTCAATCTAAATCATCACTAAACCTCTGAAAAGCCATTTAAACAACTTACATTCCAATATAAATGATGCCTCAATATCTATGCACCATACAGTATACATTATGCAAATTTATCAAACGTAAACAAAAATCAATTAGCAATCATTATTTACATCCCTAAACAATTCACACTCAATCACGAACAATGAAACCATTAACAGATTCACGCCTAGAGCAGAACAATTAAGCCTTTGAAAAAATATAAGTACCGACAAAAATACAATTAAGGCTATCTATCCCTGACCTTCCTCAAACACACAATACAATATATAATAATAGGGAGTGAAGGGGGGAAGGGATGGTAATCTCTAGCTACTGTCTATGATACGGTGCCAGGGGTGAGAGGATCATTGAACGTACAAAGTACCTGCCTAGACAAGTGAGAGAACCCCTTTTGAACAAGCACTCATATTGGGATTGATACAAGAAAGTTAATTAAAAATACCTTTATTAGTGTATATGGGTAAAATAAGTGAAGTACATAAACACTCAACACAATTAAAATACGTATTAAACTTAATGTCTCTAAGTCTGAATCGTAGACTAGTAGAGGTTGGTATTTGAAGGAATATAATGTATCTGGCACCATGTGCAATGAAACAAAAATAAATAAATAGTTTTAATATTGCAGTGTAAAATGGATAGGGTGCCTCAGTGTGATGTGTGTATTTTAGTTGAAAGGGTCTGGTGTGTGTTACATAAATCAAGGTGTCAATATCACCGCTTTCAAATCACATCTGATTAGTATGTGGTTCACTGACAGTATGTAAAGTGTAATATAGCTAATACATTGCTGGCCAGACCAACATGGTATATGCTGATTGTGGCCTAGTTGGAATCAATTGTCAGAGAGACCACCAAAGGGTTAATGTGTATCCTTCAATGCAACGCTGGATAAATTAAAATGTCAAAGAAAAAGGCTACTGTGTAGCTAGGGGTGGTGAGGCTATATTGTGGGAACTATTAATGTGTAACAATGTTATAGTTGGTTCCCCCTGGTCAGTAATTATTCCAAGGTTATTATAACCTCACATGTGCTCAACCAAATTTATATAGTAAATAGATAATTATATAAAATGAAATGAATCACTGCTCGTATCCCCTGTGAAGGTGGCAAGTGTGTATCTGAATAGGCTTGCTGGTATACAAATAGATAGATATGGCCAATTATAAACGGTTAACTTCAGCTGCCTATAAGACAAAAAGCACTCTATCTCTGCAGACTCATGTGGATGGTATAGGTAAGTGATTGTTTATAGTAGCCGCCCTGTTGGATCAGTCCATATGGGTGTTCGAGTTCAGCAGGTTATATTATTGTAGACTGATTTATCTCTGTTAACATTTATCTTCTAGGGCGAGTACGCCCTGTCTGCTGGGTAGAGACGATATGATATAATAAAGATGGTGCCCTGCAGCCGCCCGGTAAAGTACGCTCTTAGAACAGACGTCGCCGCACCAGTGGCCACCTTGAGAAAGCGTCAGTGTGATGCGAAACGTACGTCGGTGGGCGGTCCTCTGTGACGTCAGCACGTGCACTGGTGCGGCGACGTCTGTTCTAAGAGCGCGGACAATAGCCGCAGCTTCACTCTGAGCTCCACCCGGCAATTTTACTCACAGCGGTGTTCATGAATACACCATGCCGGGCGGAAACTCAACAGATGTCGCCACTCGTGAGCAGAGATCAAACGCTCCGAGATAGCAGCCCCCCATAGCACCCCTGTATTGTAGAGGGTACTTTACCGAGCGGCTGCAGGGCACCATCTTTATTATATCATATCGTCTCTACCCAGCAGACAGGGCGTACTCGCCCTAGAAGATAAATGTTAACAGAGATAAATCAGTCTACAATAATATAACCTGCTGAACTCGAACACCCATATGGACTGATCCAACAGGGCGGCTACTATAAACAATCACTTACCTATACCATCCACATGAGTCTGCAGAGATAGAGTGCTTTTTGTCTTATAGGCAGCTGAAGTTAACCGTTTATAATTGGCCATATCTATCTATTTGTATACCAGCAAGCCTATTCAGATACACACTTGCCACCTTCACAGGGGATACGAGCAGTGATTCATTTCATCATGTATTTATCTATTTACTATATTAATTTGGTTGAGCACATGTGAGGTTATAATAACCTTGGAATAATTACTGACCAGGGGGAACCAACTATAACATTGTTACACATTAATAGTTCCCACAATATAGCCTCACCACCCCTAGCTACACAGTAGCCTTTTTCTTTGACATTTTAATTTATCCAGCGTTGCATTGAAGGATACACATTAACCCTTTGGTGGTCTCTCTGACAATTGATTCCAACTAGGCCACAATCAGCATATACCATGTTGGTCTGGCCAGCAATGTATTAGCTATATTACACTTTACATACTGTCAGTGAACCACATACTAATCAGATGTGATTTGAAAGCGGTGATATTGACACCTTGATTTATGTAACACACACCAGACCCTTTCAACTAAAATACACACATCACACTGAGGCACCCTATCCATTTTACACTGCAATATTAAAACTATTTATTTATTTTTGTTTCATTGCGCATGGTGCCAGATACATTATATTCCTTCAAATACCAACCTCTACTAGTCTACGATTCAGACTTAGAGACATTAAGTTTAATACGTATTTTAATTGTGTTGAGTGTTTATGTACTTCACTTATTTTACCCATATACACTAATAAAGGTATTTTTAATTAACTTTCTTGTATCAATCCCAATATGAGTGCTTGTTCAAAAGGGGTTCTCTCACTTGTCTAGGCAGGTACTTTGTACGTTCAATGTATACACAATACAATACCAAGGAATACATCTACTGTATCTAATTTTAAAATACTTTAAACTCACAAAATAATTAAAAACACATCTAATCCAGCTTTTAAAACATCATCATTTCTTACCCTGAATGTATACTGTACAGTATATCTCTCTAGACATATATACTGTACATACATACATACAGTGGCAAGAAATGATATACTACAAAAAAAAAAAATACACATGTTAAAAAACCTTTTGAAAAAATTAACAATTTAAATAAAATACATTTCTTTACTGTAGTTCACTTACCATTACTTGCCCCCACCGACTCCCGTTGAGCAGCTTACTCACGAACCAATCCACGATCAGGAACCCATAAAATAATAAACCACAAAATAATAAACATTAAACTAAAAATCCAAATCAATCCACGGGTCTTCTATCTGTAATCCATCTTCATCTGTGTTCTACTTTCTTCTATCTCCTTCCAGCTGGGCGCGGCGGGGTCTTCTCCCCGTCTGCAGCCACGCCCTGGTCTTCTTTCTTTCCCGGAGGTCCTTCCTCCGCGGCGTCTGGCTTCAAAATGAGACGACATAGGCTTTTAAAGGCCTATGACGTCACATTTTGCGTCATGGTTCCCACGGTCCTCATTGGACCGTGAAAACCATGTATTTTGGCCGACAAAAAAAAAATGATGACGTCACAGGACCTGTGTGATGTCTAACCTATCCCCTAACTTTCGGTTAAATCTAGTTCTCATCTCATAATCCAATCTTAAACTCTTCTTGATCCACATCCGTCACGGTCCCTTCAGATTTGCAACTACCTCTGAACTTGCATGTAGTGTTACTCTCTATTCCTCGCTTTAGTTGTTCCTTGAGGCCCTATTGAACTCTGTTTTTTTATCTTCAAACATTAACTACCAACTTTAACCTCAAACTTATTTAAACCCTACCTGCTACTCTTGTAACTTCACCCTCATGTAAAGCTCGGAGGGCCTGTGTCCTGAATTATGTACTCCCTCCTTCTCTGCTACCCTAAGCGTGAGTAGCTCGGAAGTGAGCCCCAGTAAATGGGAAATAGTTATGTGGGGGTTCTTTGAGCAGATAGCCCTGTTGTGCCTACTATGTCTCATGTATATGTCTAGCCAACTGCTACTCTCTCTTGCTAGGGGTGCTATGATATATTGCTGCGTGATTGGGTTCTTTTTTTTTTATGAAATATTTTTTATTTTTTGAGAGCCCCCTTAGCGTTCCCTTCCTCCCATACTCCTTTCCCTTTCCCTTTTACATTCCAGCTTTTTTATTTACTAATAGAGACAGTAGGTCCTATATTCGTGTTGCTGCTGCCCATTCCCCCACTCCCCCTTATCCTGTGTCGTGCATAGTCCACTGTGCCTTTGCCTTGTGGTGTTGCTTCCGAGCTTTACTGCCGCCTCTGGTCCCGGCCAGTAAACTTTAGGAGACTTCCGGAAGGTAATCATATCGTCATCCTCTCCATCCGGTTCCGGCGCTATTTTGTGTGTGGCAAGTCTCTTTGCGATCCGGCCTCTCGCGAGAAGTGGCACTTCCTCCTACGTCGCCAATTTGCTCCGCCCCCTCTCCAGTGTGGAGCGAGAGCCGATCCAAGATGGCCGCCATTCTCAGAGGAGCGCTGTCAGGGCTGAGGGACGGGAGCGTCAACTGACCTTAACAAGTCTTTAAATGATCTCGCAACGACGAAACATCAACTGGAACAGGTAGGTGAAGGCACTGATCTGCAACTTGGAGCGCGACCTCACTTTGGATTTCGGGATTGCTCCTCTCCTGTTATCCTTCCAGGATGGTTCTGGGGCTGATCCCCCTGCGGACATCTCCTCCGGTATTTTGTCCTGGAGCCCCAATTTGGTGAGGAAATTTGCTCCGTCTTCAGAGTGCCTCAGTGTGTTGGCCGCTCCGTTTTGGACCACCAGTAGCCCAAACGGGTATAGCCACCTGTACCGGGTTCCTTCCTCCCGCAGCACTTTGGTGACGGGGGCTAGCTACTTCTTTTTTAAGAGGGTGGTGGGGGAGATGTCCTGATAGACTTGTATTTTATAGCCCTCGAATTCCACTTCACTCCTGGTCATTTGTCTGAACGCCTCCTTTATTCTGAAGAAATGGAACCGAGCGATAATGTCTCGTGGGGGGTCCCCTTGCTGAGGCCGTGACCTCAAAGCTCTGTGGCAACGATCCAGATGCAGGTCTTGCTCTGCTCGATCGGGCATTAAGTGTTTGAGCCATCTTCCCATAAACTCCTCTGGGTCTGTCTCGGTTTCTGGCACTCCCCTGACTCACACATTATTCCGGCGGTCTCGGTTGTCGGCATCTTCCTGCCTATCCATGAGATGCCTGACCGACTCTTGTACCTGCGCCACTTGCTTGTCGGTTCTGTGTAGCGCTTTCACTGTGGCATCCATTTTCTTCTCTTGGGAGTCTGTCATCTCTCCGATCCCGCATATATCAGCACGCAATGCAGCCAGTTCCGTCTGTAAACATCTCTTGATATCGAGACATAATTCCCTCATGTCCCTCCTTCTCAGAATCTGATTGTCACTGGGATTCTCCACTCTGTCTTCCTCCTCCTCCGAGTCTGAGCCACTTCGCGCCATTCCCTCTTGGCTTTTGGCGCGTGCTGAGTCCCCTTTCGCAAAATAATCAGTCAGGAATGTGGAGGTTCACTTTGAATTGGTCCCTTTCGACATCCTGGCTGTATAAGGCAGCTTTGGGTAAGGTTCTGATGTTGGTGTTTACGCTGTGATGCTATTTATTATTAAATTTGCCGCCGGCTGTGAACGGAGCTAATGGCTCATACGTCCATGTAGTTCAGCCGTCACGCCTGATATTACATTTTAAGGCTTCAATCTCTTGAGTGGTGAATTTCTGTAGTATCTTGCTCTCCAATTATGTGTTTTTTTTCTTTAGATATCAGTACTGTAGCAGTTTCTGGATCTCTTCGATGGTTAGGATTATAATATTGAAAGAACACTTATTCAGAATTCTCTCACATTTGTCACAACATCACTTATTAAGAACATATACAGACCAGCGCCCAAAAAGTCCAATAAGTCCCAAATAGAGTCCAAACAAATGAAGGGGGAGAGAATCCAGATGGTCCAATCACTGAAAGATCTCCAATCCGGTGGTCAGTGACATAGGGACAGAAACAAAAATAATATAATAGTGTAATACATAATATTAAAATTAAACAAACAACATAGAACACATAACAAGAGACATAACACTAAACAAACAAGCTGAAAATAAAATAACTATTTATTAAAACAAACGGAGCCTACGGCAGCGGGTCATCAGGGGGTTAAAACCCAAAACCCTACTTACAGCAGGACTGGAATAACCAAGTAAGGCAGACGCCGGCAGCAGTAAGGGTCCTCACGGGCTCCCCGATGTGTGGTATATGTCCCGTTTCCTCTGACTTCGGAACACTCTCCAAGATGGATGCCGAGGAAGGGAAATCCACACACACCTGCACACATGCAAAACAGCCTCTCTTGCGATGTCTCGATGACGCTGTTCCCTGCTTTACTTGACTGACACGTTCTCACAACCAGTACTTCTCCAAGGTGCCGTGACCTCTGAACCTACGTGTTTTGTGACTGACAAGGAGTTTACAGTCTAATTGGTAGGTAGGTAGAACGTACAGAGACAGTAGGAGGGAGTTCTGGTAAGTGCGTCTGCAGGGGGCCAAGTTTTATGTATCATGTGTTCAGAATATCCACAGTGCTATTCATATGCATCTTTAAGCAAGTGTGTCTTAAGGTGGGTCTTAAAGGTGGATAGAGAGAGTGCAAGTCAGAGGAAAACGGGACATATACAACACATCGGGGAGCCCGCGAGGACCCTTACTGCTGCCGGCGTCTGCCTTACTTGGTCACACACGCGTGTTATTCCAGTCCTGCTGTAAGTAGGGTTTTGGGTTTTAACCCCCTGATGACCCGCTGCAGCAGGCTCCGTTTGTTTTAATAAATTGTTATTTTATTTTCAGCTTGTTTGTTTGGTTATATGTCTCTTGTTATGTGTTCTATATTTTTTGTTTAATTTTAATATTACGTATTACACTATTATTTTCTTTTTGTTTCTGTCCCTATGTCACGGACCTCCGGATTGGAGATCTTTCAGTGATTGGACCATCTGGATTCTCCCCCCCTTCATTTGTTTGGACTCTATTTGGGACTTATTGGACTTTTTGGGTGCTGGTCTGTATATGTTCTTTGTGCTTTCTCTGGTGGTGTTCTGCTAGTGTTCCTGGCTGCCCTGCATACATTGTGTACTGTTACATGTTCTATTTAGTTTCTATATTGGTTGTATTTCTATTTTTATGGTTTGTAGCGCCTAAGCACTTTCTTTTGTGTTACAACATCACTTATTGTCACTAAATATTGTAGGCGTTAAATTCATTATTAACCCCAGAGGTATTTGTTTTACTCTAAAGTATTCTGCAAGTGTAACTCCACGCGGTGATTGGTCCCATCCCCTCTTCCATGCTTTCCTACGGTAGAGGGAAAGCTAGATAAGTGGCACCCGATTAGCACTCCAGAGTTCATTCTGATCCTAACATGGTGGTGAACAAAGCGCTGAGCTCTGATGCTGTGCCACCTGAAAACGAGGCTGAGATCCTTGCCAGCGGGAAATTTAAACATGATTTGTGTTGTGGAACTGTAGCTCTGCCGGAGAAGCGGAGAGCAGGACTTTAAAGCAGGAGACTGGAAAGTCCTCTGCTGCAAATTGTTCCAGAGAGGTTTGGACGATCCTAACCCAATGGGGTGTGGAAGAAAACCCTTGGTAAGCCTTCAATGTGGTGCTCACTATAACGGTAGGGTCCCAGAAACCAGAGTATTAAAGGTAAGCCCACTCCCTGGCCCCTATCTGTGTGATAGGTGTACAAGGTAATCCTGTATATCCATCTACCTGTGGCTCATGTGGCCACCATGTTATGTGTAAACTTGTATTGTCTGTGAAATGTATTTGTGCTTGTGTAACTGTGTGTTTCTTTGTTCCCTGGGAATGCTAGGCTGGTAATACACTTACCCAGCCAATACATCCAAATATCTGGGTTTATCTGGTTCCACGAGTGTGTTGTATTGTATGTCTTTATTTATATAGCACCATTAATGTACATAGCGCTTCACAGTAGTAATACATGTGGTAATCAAATAAATAACAGATAATATAAATAACAGATCATGGGAATAAGTGCTTTAGACATAAAAGTAATAATTTGGAAGAGGAATCCCTGCCCGAGGAGTTTACAGTCTAATTGGTAGGTAGGTAGAACGTACAGAGACAGTAGGAGGGAGTTCTGGTAAGTGCGTCTGCAGGGGGCCAAGTTTTATGTATCATGTGTTCAGAATATCCACAGTGCTATTCATATGCATCTTTAAGCAAGTGTGTCTTAAGGTGGGTCTTAAAGGTGGATAGAGAGAGTGCAAGTCAGGTACTGAGGGGAAGGGCATTCCAGAGGTGTGGGGCAGTCAGTGAAAAAGGTTTAAAGCGGGAGAGGGCTTTAGATACAAAGGGGATAGAAAGAAGACATCCTTGAGAAGAACGCAAGAGTCTGGATGGTGCATAATGAAAAATTAGGGATGAGATGTAAGGAGGGGCAGAAGAATGTAAAGCTTTAAATGTGAGGAGAAGAATGGAGTGTGAGATGTGGGATTTGATCGGAAGCCAGGAGAGGGATTTCATGAGGGGAGATGCTGAGACAGATCTAGGAAATAGTAGAGTGATTCTGGCAGCAGCATTTAGGATGGATTGTAGGGGAGACAGGTGAGAGGCAGGAAGGCCGGACAGCAGGAGGTTACAATAATCAAGACGGGAGAGAATGAGGGCCTGAGTCAGAGATTTAGCAGTCGAGCAACAGAGGAAAGGGCATATCTTTGTTATTTTGCGGAGGAAAAAGCGACAAGTTTTAGAAATGTTTTGAATGTGAGGGGCGAATGTGAGAGAGGAGTCGAGTGTGACCCCTGGGCAGTGTGCTTGGGCTACTGGGTGAATGATTGTAGTTCCAACAGTAATGTGGAAGGAGGTAGTAGGGCCAGGTTTGGGAGGAAGTATGAGGAGCTCTGTTTTAGCCATGTTGAGTTTAAGGCGTCGGAGGGCCATCCAGGATGATATAGCAGAGAGACATTCAGAAACTTTGGTTTGTACAGCAGGTGGAAGGTCAGGTGTTGAAAAGTATATTTGTGTGTCGTCGGCATAGAGGTGATAATTAAAACCAAAAGATGTTATTAGGTCACCTAGAGAGAGTGTGTACAGAGAAAAGAGAAGAGGTCCCAGTACAGAGCCCTGGGGTACCCCCACAGAGAGATCAATAGAGGAGGAGGAAGTGTTAGCAGAAGAGACAATGAAAGTATGATGGGAGAGGTAGGATGAGATCCAGGATAGAGCTTTGTTCCGAATACCAAGAGTATGGAGAATGTGGAGGAGAAGAGGGTGGTCCACTGTGTCAAATGCTGCAGAGAGGTCGAGTAATATGAGCAGAGTGTAATGACCTCTGTCTTTGGCAGCATGGAGGTCGTCAGTTATTTTAGTGAGGGCTGTTTCCGTGGAGTGAGCAGTGAGGAAGCCAGATTGTAGAGGGTCTAGGAGAGAATAGGTGTTGAGAAAATGGAGCAAGCGAGAGAGTACAAGACGTTCAAGGAGTTTGAGGCAAAAGGCAGGAGGGAGACAGGTCGATAGTTAGAAAGACAGGTAGGGTCAAACTTGCTGTTTTTGAGTAATGTGTTAATGACAAAAGAGTGGGGATTGGTCGACCACCTATCTGGGTGCCAGTCTGCCCACACAGAGAGGCGTATAAAGAGATATCGGGTCAGCATTGAGAACATTGGCAGGTAAGAGCGGTTCTCATTTTTGGTTTATAATTCCACCCTCCTTACCTCAGCCTCCCCATCATACTCGCCGCCCAGATTGCCCATCGTGCTGTGATTGGCCCAACTCAAGGTATCTGAGCTGTGATCAGTTCTGCCCTGTTCTCCATGATTTCCCATGGAGGCTGGGAATCTGTAAAAAGGGCAGCCGACCTCAGCTCTAGAGACTTCGCTCAGGCTAGCGTGGAGAGGTTGTCATGGGAGACCAGATACTTGTAACACCTTTTATATTTGTTCATTGATCATACATTAGGCAAAACTGAGTAGTAGAAACAAAATGGAGTTTATTTTGGAAAACCTGCGTACAACAAGAAGATATACACAATAGACAGACAACAAAAGCACACTTAATGGAGGTCTGGGGGGTAATGTACACTTTCCTAAGTGCTGGGCGCCCGCTTGGAGAGGGCTTACCCTGACTGGAATATACCCCCAGTTCCTCTGCTTTTTCGAAAAGAGTAACTTTGAAAAGCCCACCTTACCTTCATCGACACAAGTCCCTGGATGGTCTGGTTCTCTGCCTTGGTCTTCTCCTTACATACACTCCACTAAGCTATACTTAGCATGGTGTTAGGAGGAGCGACCAATCAGAGCGTGGAAACCCTATTCCACTAGAAAATAGAAACAGGGGCTCATATCTTGGCTGAAATCAGAGGAGGGTGCATGCCATGCCAGTTCGTGATGTGGGGGTCAGGACATATGAATTGGCCAATGGGAAATGCACCAACATACTTCCACTTGCCCCAGTCAACCCATTGCCACCTACTGAGTAGGCTCCATTAAGTCTGACAGGCCAGAGGATCCTCCCCACAGTTTGTCTCTGTTCTCCAGACTCAGTACTCTGCCCTGCCCCGTCCACTTAGCACCACAACACCTCTCAACATCCTGTCTCCTCTTTGAACTACAGACATTATGCAGACTTGCTGGCACCTTAAGCAGCTGCCCTGTCTGACTGCAAAGAGCCTTAAAATACATGTACTGTATGAAACATAAAACATATTTTAATGCATGGGGAGACTCATGGCTGTAAGGGATATAGGAGTGAGATATCAGGGCTCGAAAACCTGGAGTCTGGGGCACACGGGGCAGCCCAGATGTAATTTTGCACGTGTACAGGCAAATCATGCCTGCTCACGGGTAGAATAAAGGTACTACCGGTAGCTCCGGTCTCCCCAAACTCCTACAAACAAAATAATTGCATTCTTACCCAAATATCCTACCTAAAACTTACACACAGAAAGTGTCATGAGTCTGGGGTAAAGGGAACATGGAAAGTGAAAAGCAGGGGTCAATTTAACTTTTCATGCAAAGATACCTGGCCACTGGCTTACAGGGATAGGTAGCTGCCAGGGACCCAAGGCAACCAGAGGGCTTAGCCTTTATTATATAGCCTGGTTACCCTTGCCCATCACAGAGGTACTAATAAGTCTTAAGCAAGGCTGTGCCAAACACACCCCAAGATGAGGCTGTCTGCCTTCCTGAAGCACGACATTTAAACCAGTCTGTCAGTTTTCAACTTGCAGCCAGTACTGCCTTTGGATGTGTGGAGGGTTGGTATTGTATTTTGGGTGTGTGAGGAGGGGTATTGTATTGTAGTGTGTGTGTGGGGGGTATGTTTTTTGGGAGTGGGTTGTATTGTACTTTGGGTGTGGCAAAGTATTGTATGCTGGGTTTGTGGGGGGTATTGTATTTTGAGTGTGGGAGAGTATTGCATTTTGGGTGTGGGGGGTATAATTGTGAGGTAGGTGGTTGTACCAGTATTGTGTGTGTACGGGGGATTGAGGTAGAGGGGGTTAATTTAATGATAGTGGAAGGGGGAGAGTGAGTGAAGAGAGACAGATTGGGGAAGAGAAATACATGGGGAGAGGAGGGGGCCCACAAAGAGGTACGAAAGGGCGGAATAGTAAAGGGGGCTTGCAATGTCTGAAAAGGATGGGGGTTCTTGTAAGGCTACTTACATGGGGGTGGGGGCCCAGTTAAATCTCTCATCCTGTGCCCCGGTACATTTGTGTGTGGTACTGCCCAGTAGTACTTGGACTGGGCCATTGGCAATGGTATCTGCAAGGTAGGTGTGCTGCCCCATCTCAATACTGATATGCTGCTCGGTTCTGATTTGGGAAATTATTTCTGTATGTTCCAAAGGACCTTCCAGTGGCCCCAATCACAACTGTAACACCCTGCTCTATACCAGGGGAGATTGTCTCAAATCAGTAGGAGATAAATCCTGAACCCTACCAGGATCAACTCCCATGCTGCCCAGGCTGATCCCAAGAGTCTGCGTACCTGGATAAACCAGGGGTTCACCCAGGCCCACCAGTAGACTGTGGGTGCCATAGGGTCCTAGCACGGTCCCGAGCCTGGTACCAAAACCCCAGAGGACTTGGACTTCCAGGTATACTGCAGAGGATGACTCTGGAGCCCCAGTTGGCCTTAATCTTGGGGGGGGGGGCTTTCCCATGAACTCTTGAGTTAGAGGGGGAGGTGTGACAGAAAGATACCCAGGAATAAGTATTGTATTGTATGTCTTTATTTATATAACACCATTAATGTACATAGCGCTTCACAGTAGCAATACATGTGGTAATCAAATAAATAACAGATAATATAAATAACAGGTCATGGGAATAAGTGCTACAGGCATGAAAGTAACATTAAGGAAGAGGAGTCCCTGCTCCGGGGAGCTAACAGTCTAATTGGTAGGTAGGGAGAACGTACAGAGACAGTAGGAGGGAATTCTGGTAAGTGCGTCTGCAGGAGGCTAAGCTTTATGTAACATGTGTCCAGTAATATCCACAGTGCTATTCATACACTTCTTTAAGCAAGTGTCTTAAGGTGGATAGAGAGTGTGCTAGTTGGGTATTGAGGGGGAAGGGCATTCCAGAGGTGTGGGGCAGTCAGTGAAAAAGGTTTAAGGCGGGAGAGGGCTTTAGATACAAAGGGGATAGAAAGAAGGCATCCCTGAGAAGAACGCAAGAGTCTGGATGGTGCATAACGATAAATTAGGGCTGAGATGTAAGGAGGGGCAGAAGAATGTAAAGCTTTAAAAGTGATGAGGAGAATGGAGTGTGAGATGTGGGATTTGATTGGAAGCCAGGAGAGCAATTTCATGAGGGGAGATTCTGAGACAGATCTAGAAAAGAGTAGAGTGATTCTGGCAGCAGCGTTTAGGATAGATTGTAGTGGAGACAGGTGAGAGGCATAAAGGCCAGACAGCAGGTTACAGTAATCAAGGCGGGAGAGAATGAGGGCCTGAGTCAGAGTTTTAGCAGTCGAGCAACAGAGGAAAGGGCATATCTTTGTTATATTGCGGAGGAAAAAGCAACAAGTTTTACATATGTTTTGAATGTGAGGGGCGAATGTGAGGGAGGAGTCGAGTGTGACCCCTAGGCAGCGTGCTTGGTCTACTGGGTGAATGATCATAGTTCCAACAGTAATGTGGAAGGAGGTAGTAGGGCCAGGTTTGGGAGGAAGTATGAGGAGTTCGGTTTTTGCCATGTTGAGTTTATGGCGGCAGAGGGCCATCCAGGATGATATAGCAGAGAGACATTCAGCAACTTTGGTTTGTACAGCAGGTGTAAGGTCGGGTGTGGAAAAGTACATGTGTGTGTCGTCAGCATAGAGGTCATATTTAAACCCAAAAGATGTTATTAGGTCACCTAGAGAGAGTGTGTACAGAGAAAAGAGAAGAGGTCCCAGTACAGAGCTCTGGGGTACCCCCACAGAGAGATAAATAGAGGAGGAGGAGGTGTTACCAGAAGAGACACTGAAAGTACCATGGGAGAGGTAGGATGAGATCCAGGATAGAGCTTTGTTCCGAATACCAAGAGTATGGAGAATGTGAAGGAGAAGAGGGTGGTCCACGGTGTCAAATGCTGCAGAGGTCAAGTAATATGAGCAGAGTGTAATGACCTCTGTCTTTGGCAGCACGGACATGGAGGTCATCAGCTATTTTAGTGAGGGCTGTTTCTGTGGAGTGAGCAGTGTGGAAGCCAGATTGTAGAGGGTTTAGGAGAGAATAGGTGTTGAGAAAATGGAGCAAGCAAGAGAATACAAGATGTTCAAGGAGTTTAGAGGCAAAAGGCAGAAGGGAGACAGGTCGATAGTTAGAAAGACAGGTAGGGTCAAGCTTGCTGTTTTGAGTAATGGCATAACTGTATCATGTTTGGAGGATGGAAAGGTTCCAGAGCAGAGGGAGGATTTAAAAATGTGTGTGGGTGTAGGGATTATAGTAGGACCAAGAGGTTTTAGGAGATGGGAGGGAATGCGGTCAAGAGAGCAAGTGGTAGAGGGAGAAGAGGCGATCAACAGCGACACATCCTCCTCTGAGACAGTGGAAAAAGAGTCAAGGAAGGCAGGAGGAGAGATAGAAAGAGGTGTAGGATGGGAGGAAGAAACAGAGGGGATGTTCTGACGTATGGATTCTACCTTTTCCTTAAAATAGTCAGCAAAGTCCTGAGCGGAGATGGAGGAAGGAGAGGCAGCTGAGGGTGGTTTGAGTAGAGCATCAAAGACTGAGAACAGTCGGCGTGGGTTAGACTTGTGCATTTTGGGTTTAGTTAAAAAAAGTAGACATGTTTAGCTTGCGAGAGGGCAGAGTTGAAACAGGATAGCATAAATTTGTAGTTAAGGAAGTCTGCGAGAGTATGAGATTTAATCCAGAGGCGTTCAGAGGAACGAGTGGAGAAACACAGTATGTGGGAGTTTAGCCAGGGTCTAGGGTTAGAAGGGCGAGGGCGGCAGAGAGAAAGCGGGGCAAGTAGATCAAGAGAGGAGGACAAGGCAGAGTTGTAGTTCCTGACCAGGTTGTCAGGGTCTGTAGCAGAGTTGAGAGAGGAGCGTAACGTGGATTCAAAGTCAGGTAAGTGAATAGAGCGCAGGTTTCTACAGAACCGGGGGTTAGATGGAGGTGGAGAAAGGGAGAAGCGAGATAGAATGAGATGAGGTGATGGTCAGAGAGAGGAAAAGAGGAAATGGAGAAATCGGAGAGACGTTTTTAGTGAAAACCAGGTCTAAGTAGTGGCCATCCTTGTGGGTGCTGGCTTCAGACCACTGTTGAAGGCCAAAAGAAGAGGTTAAAGAGAGAAAGTGGGATGTCCAAGGGAGAGAGGGGCCATCAATATGACAATTCAAGTCCCCAAGGAGAAGAACAGGGGAGTCTGAGAGAAAGAGAGCCAGGATTCAAAGTGAGAAAGGCAGAAGGGGGGTGAGTAGAGGTAGGTGGGCGATGACCGCCACATGGACAGGGGGAAAAGATCTGGACAGAGTGAGCCTCAAAGGAGGAAAAATCAAGAGATGCAGGAATAGGAAGGGTTCGGTAACAGCAGAGAGAGCAGGAGTCCCACGCCTCCACCCCTGCCGTCAGGACACGGAGTGTGGGAGAAAGAAAGGCCACCATAGGAGAGCGCAGCTTCCAGAGCAGAGTCAGACTGAGTGAGCCAGGTCTCAGTTATAGCAAATAGGAGCAGAGTGAGAGAGAAAGAAGTCATGTACAGAGAGGCACTTGTTAGTAAGGGAGCGAGCATTCCAAAGGGCACAGGAGAAAGGGGGAGAGGAGGGAGGGTGGCAGGGGATGGGTATGAGGTTGGAGGGGTTCACACCAGAAGGAGTAGAGGTTGTAATTGGCAGGTGAGGACGAGAGCATGTAGGAATAAGGCAGGGACCAGGATTGGGAGAGATATCCCCAGAAGCAAGGAGGAGAAGCATGGATAGAAAGAGGATGTGTGAGGATGATTTGTAGGGGTGTTTTTTAGTGCAGGGGATATAGCTGTGTGGTGTCAGAGGAAGCAGGTAAGAAAGGAGTTCATGTGAACAGAGAAGTGGTAAAGGAAGGAGAGATGGAGATATATGAATGGAGTTAGAGACATACTGAGGCTGGTAAAAAGAAGTGCATAATTTGAGAAGTGAACACACAGCAAATATAAATGGTAAAGGCAGCATCACAGCAGTAATGATGCAGTCTGGTATAGATGACATCCTCCTTTCCAGCGTAATTCAAATGCAGGAATCAGGGCCAGTTGGGGGTGTCCACTTCTTCTGAACTTCCTTTTAAACTTTTGTCTGCTTAATTAGCACATCTGAGGCACATTCAAACAGACGGTTTTCTACACAGGGTGTTCCCTGTCTAGGTTTCAATGCTTAATTTAATTAAGGGTAGGATGAAACAGTATTCAAAGATTGTTTTTACCTAGCATTGTATCACTTGCATATATTATAATTCACACAGCAAAGGCTTCAATGAGAGGATTTAGAGATGGTTTTTTTACCTAGCATTGTATCACTTGCATATACTGTACTATAATACACACACACAAGTATAATAAAGGTTAATACCTGGGGCTCGTCCTTACCTGGAGCTCATCTAACCATCAGACACGTTAGCTACCCTGTTGTTACAAGCCCGGAAGCCTATGCATCCTATGTAAAATATACTCTTTATTCAACTGCAAGTGTAGAAATTTTTTTTTTTTTGTTTATTTATGCAACAGTAAAGCATATCCAAAGTCTGGGCATGTGGGGATGAGAAACCCTTTGTGCAGCCCACATGTTTGGGGAAAATGGCTGCTGCTGTGACTCGAGGAGCAGGTGAAGTGTAGAAAGAAAGGAGAGTGGCAATTGGCGGACATCTGACTGGGGGGGGGGCATCCACCATAAAAGTATAACATTTTGTTACCTCCCCAGCCAGAGTGGTGCCAGCCAAGGGGGAGGCATCATTACAGCCAGCTGGGGGAAGCCATTGCTGAGTCCACCCTGATAGGTGCTGCTATTTGTATTTCTCTCCACAGGCCCTTACATCTCTTAGCCCCACCTCATCTGATTGGCCAATTACAGATGAACCCTCACCTACTGATTGGTCACCTGCAATTCTACCATGATTTCCTATGGAAGCAGGGAATCTATGAAAGGGGAACCCAATCAGCATTCCATAGTTCACTCTGATCTTGCCGTCAAAGTGAACTAAGCGGTGAGCTCCAAGACTGTGCTGGAGACACCCAAACATGGGCCTGGAAGTCTAACCCAGTGGGACATTCAAAAGAACTTTTGTACTATGAACTGTATCTTGACAGAGAAGAAGTGGAGAGCAGGACTATTAAGCATTACTTTTGAAAGTTCTCTGCTGCAAATTGTACCAGAGAAGTCTGGACGATATTTGCCTCAACAGAGAGTGGAAGCAAGTCCCGGGTAAGCCTTCAATGTGGTGTTCAGCACCTAGCCAGCTCAGATCCCTTCTGTATGCCCCTGTTCTAGTGAGAATAGCTCAATTATGTTTTTTGTTTTGAGGTTGCTGGCTCTGGCTGGAATATAAACATTTATTGAACTGCTTTGTCCTGTCTGGTCACAGTGATAAGTTCTGGTCTCTTGTGACAGGCCATATGACACATTCTGGTGCCTGAAGACACGTTGCAGCCAATTCTAGTCAATGAGTCATGGCATGTTTGCTGTACTTGAATGACCTACACTTGGGGTCCAAACTAATGTAGATGAATCAGAGCATTACAGATTTTCATCAAGTAACATTTATTGTGCCAAAAGGAAACACAATGTTTAGGCCTCAAACTGGCTTTTATCAAGTGAAAGGCCAGTTAGAGGCAGAAACAATGTGTTTCGTTTTGGCACAATACATTTAGCTTGATGAAAATCCATAGTGCTATGTTTCAGCTACATTAGTTTTGATTCATTCTGGATTATTGGCAGGCTCTCCGTGGAACCAGAACCACAGATATTAGTATCAGATTTTTTTCCCCCTCATTTTATGGTGTGCAGCATTTACCCTATTTTTCACTACACATGTGGTCCCAACCTTTTTGTGTCCAAGGCGCCCACTTGAGAGTCCAGGAGAGTAGCAGGCAGCACCCAATTAACATACAAACACACAATTACCTTGGGGGTGGCCTCCAGTGTCACAGATGCGGAAGTTGTGCCCGACGTCCGGAGCAGAAGGAAAGAGCAAGAAACACAACAGCTGTTGGCGGCACTATGGCAAGCTACTCACTGGCAGCCGGCAAGCTACCCGTAGCTCACGATCAACGTGTTTGCGACCCCTGATCTATGAAATGGCTAGTCACGGCCACCCAAAAATGCTTGGCAGGCATCTTGGTGCGCGTTTGGGACCCCTGGCATATAGACAGGCAGCCTTACATCTATAGACTCAAACAAAAATGCAAACTCATTCAGCAATGCACTGAACTTATCAAAGTTTAGTGAATAGGCCCCAAAGTGTCTAATAACCACACAAAGGATACCATAAATATTCACACCACTGTTGGTTGGGTAAAATGGAAGTCTTCTTGCCTCAGACTTTTATTCAATGTTTAGAGAGTTGAGATTCTCCTATAGAAGGTCCAATGTGACAAAGCTTTTTATGGACATTGTGTTTGACTTTGAGAAGGGCCTTTATGCTTGTAAATCCTGGCTCTAAGGCCCGGATGTTTAGATCACTTGTTTGTGGCTCTAGCCAGTAGCACTATCTTAGCTAGTAGCACAATCTGGAGGCTGACAAAATTCAGGGCCTCAGATACACAACTCTAAACTTAGTGGTCACATTTCGTCTCTCACAAGTCTGCTTCTCACGTTTACTTCTTCAGAGCATCCACTTTTTTTTCAGCCTCCAGATATTATTTCATTTAGACAAGGATTCTGGTATTCAGACCCACATATCTCTCTCTGAAAGTGCACGCTCACCCTGCCACAATTCTTGCAAAGGACACCAGAAAAAATAGTATTTAAATTATAAGGTAGAGTGACCATGTAAGTCTGCCAGGATCTTCAGGGAAACATACAAGTGTATTATGCAAAGTAGTAGACTGTCAGGTTTGTGCTCGCCACAAACCTGGACTGCAGGGCTGAGGTGGGGATGGTTATACACCAACCTTAGACTACAAAGACGGGTCCGGAGTGCGAATTCCGTGGTCAAACGTAGCCGGGTAAGGATTGGAGAAGTCAGGGTTAATAATATATATCCAGGCCGGGGTTAGGGCAGGCGGCATAGGTGTAAGGAATCTGTTCCTGGGTTTGGTGGAAACCCTTTCCTTACAGAACTGTGCTGTTTCCAGACAACCTCCCCTCAGATCCACCTGTGCTGGCAATTAGTGTCACCCTGTCTTGGTGCTCTCTCATTGGAGGAATGCCCTCACACCTCTCTCGCTGGCCTTCTTATACTCTGCTCTCACACTTCCTCAGTGCCGAGCATAGTTCTTTCTCTTAGAATGTTACTGTGTTTGCCACAAGCTATCTTTTTTGGCGCCCTGTTCCTGTATTCTTGTTCCTGGTTCCTGTGACCTGCTGCCTTTTCCCATAGCAGAGTTCTGCCTACTGAGTCCTAGGTCTGCTGCTCTCTCGCCTCACCGAGGCCTGTTTTGGACTCCTGTGCTGAAGCGCTGGTTTGCCATCGCTGCCCAGCGGTGTGCCTGTTCCGACCTCCTTCTCTCTTTGCTGTGACCGGAACCATGGGCCGTTCCCACTCCTTGCGAAGAGGCCACTCCCGCGCTGCTGCTTTTCCTATGCTGAAGCGCACCCGATTTCCTGGCGTGTCAAAGGATTACCCTGGCCTCTCCAGCCCTGACCATGCTATGAACGACTACGAACTGCACAATCCAGAACCAGCTTCGTGGCCTAAGGTCTGTTTATTCACATCCCACCTCAGCACCGCGGTCCGGTCTAGGTTTGTGGCGAGCACAAGCGTGACAGTATGCTCGACCCCACAAACTCGGACCTCCCTGTGGTGAGGGTGGGAATGCTCGTGCCTGAAATACTATCTGCAGACCGGTTCCTGTTTGAAAGAATGCCCCCGCCTGAAATCCCGTCCCTGTATGAAGGTCTAACTCCGCCTGAAAGACTGCTCCATAAAGATCTCCATATTAAGGCCCAGCACCTTAGGGAGTTCAAACAGACCCTGCTCTCCTGTGTCCCGTCTCCTGGTTCCCCTGTTACCTGGGAGAAAAGGAATTATGCGCACCTGCTGCAGGTTCAAAGTATGATCCAAGAACTGTCCTTAGCTTTGGATCAGTGCATAAAAAAAAAGGGTGACCTTCTCGCCAGCTACGCTATTTCTGGATGGTTCCCCGGCACTATTAGTCCTGTTACTAAACCTTTGGAGGTACCCCCTCCTCCTGAAAATTACCAAGCTGATGTTTTCCCTCTTAAGCCAAAAGAGAAGTTGGCCACAATCCCTGGTTTTGATTCTACCTCTCATTCCTCTGACTCATGTACTGCCTGCTTTAACCCCTGCTAGTGAAACCTTTGAGCCTCCCTCTGTGTATTTTTGTAAGCCCCACGCCAATGTTATGTTCCCAGCACCAGAAGATGAACCTTCTATGCCCCCAGTTTCAAAGTCAGATTCCCTTTTCTCTGACTCTCAGGCACTGCCTGCGTTAACCCTTGATAGTTCTCTACCCCTGGTTTTAAAGGCAGACATTGCACATTATGCCGCCCCTGAAGTTCATTGCTTTCATCCCACTGTCCCAGCTAAAGTTCCGGCCACTGAGTTCTTCTGAAACTTTAGGCCAACTAAAAGGAATACCCATGAATCCGCCGTAGCCATGAACCAGCACACAGATTCCCCCCTCTCAAACGTTTATGGTATCTAGTAATACCCCTCCAGTTTCCCAGAGAGTTGAAAATCCTGCTTTAGACTCTAAATCTCCTTCCTTGGAGCCACCCACGGCGGTTGGTCCCCCTTTTGCTGTTTCTCTAGCTACCACTTCAAAGGTCAGCGTACCTGCGTCTGTTCCCTTAGTGGGATCGGAGCCTTCCCTGCCAGCAGTGGAGGATCAGGTTTCCAAGTCCGATTTCCCTTTCACTCATGTAAACCCTCAATTCCCTCTCACTGCATTTAAGAATTCTCCAGCACTTCCGGTGTTAACCTGTGCGACTGCTAAAATTCCTGATGTAAAAGCAGGTCACCCTGTCTCTGCCCCTTGAGTAGTATGTGATACGCCTGTCACCAATGCTATTCCTCCTATGTCTCAGACTGTTGCTATTCCTGTCCTTGACTAAGTCTGTCTCCTTGGAACCTTTTATAGCGATTAGCTCCCCTGTTACTGCCCCTCAGGCTATCCCTTCAGAGATCAGCTTTTCTGCCTCTTATCCTTTAGTACCCTCTGAGTCTCCCCTTATTGCTTCTAAGGATTCTCCAGCATTTTGTGTGTTAACCTGTGCCACGCAGACTCCTCCAGGTTCTGACTTATCGATTACGGACCCCCTGACTCCCACTTCAGAGACAAGCACAATGTCCTCTGATTCCATTGAAGAGTCTAGAGCAGTTCCGGTCACTTCCCAATCACCCTCATCTGAGACAAGCACCATCTCCTCCGATTTAATTGAAGTGTTCGGTCCGGTTTCTGCTATTTCCCAACCACCCATTTCAGAGACAAGCACAATGTCCTTGGACCCCATGGAAACACCCAGTCTGACTCCTCAAGTACTCTCGGCAGTGTCCAGTATACCTTCCTCGGACTCCGGTGCTGTACTTAGTACAGACATACCCCGCTTTAAGTACACTCACTTTAAGTACACTCGCGAGAAAGTACATATCGCCCAATAGGCAAACGGCAGCTCACGCATGCGCCAGTCATCACATCCTTAACAGCAATACCGGCCCCTAACCTGTACCGAAGCTGTGCGCAAGCAGGGAGACTATAGAGCCTGTTACAAATGCGTTATTTACATCAGTTATGCATGTATATATAACGATTGCATTACAGTACATGCATCGATAAGAGGGAAAAGGTAGTGCTTCACTTTAAGTACATTTTCGCTTTACATACATGCTCCGGTCCCATTGCGTACGTTAATGCGGGGTATGCCTGTATAACCACTGTTGCTGTTCAATCCTTCGGTTCAGGAACAAACTGTTTCTCCACTGATTTTCCCGCAGCTTCTGTGATAACCAAGAATGACTTTAAGCTCCTCACTGCTGAGAACGCTTTTTTCTTCCTAACTTCCCTATAGCTCCACGCTTAGCCTTAGAGTCTGGCATTCCGACTCCTCAGATAATACTCTCTTGCTGTTTTTCCCACAGCATTTGAGGTATCCGCTACAGACTACATGGCTGCTACAACCAACTAAGGGTTATCTCTCTTGGATTCTTCTGTAGTGCCAGATTCAAAGGACCCAGGGTTCAAAACCGAGTTACACTTCTCTGATTTTTCCACAATATTTGGGGTACCTACTACAGATCGCTCTACTTCAGCTGCAAACTCAGGCTTACCTTCCAGTGAGGTTTCGCTAGTACCTAATGTATCTACTGCTTTCAAGGACCCTGTTTTCAAAACAGAGATATCTGATACTGTCTCTCCTACAGTATCGCGTGAAGCCTCTGACGCTGGGACTTCCACTCCTCAGTCAAGTTCATGTTCTCCCAATCCTTCCTCTGTGCTTGAAATACCCAGTTCTAAATACAAGACTTCTGTTTCTAAATCAGGTTTACTGCTCACCTTGCTTCCTGCTGTACCGGATAAAGTCTGTATGGATCCAAGCTTTCTCACTTTGCTAGCAGATCCTATGCCCGCAGGGCCCCGTGTGGCGGCTGAGGTGTTTCCTCTGGATTTCATGTTGCCCTCGCCAAAGATTGAAACACCCCTATTGGACTGTTTCACCCCTGTGGTGTCCATTCCTGTTTCTTGTCCTCCCACGGTGAATACGGGCATGCTTTTCTCTGCTTGTTCTTTGGTGCCTACTGCTCCCTTCCAGGATGTCCAGCTTTCGGACCGGATGCTTCCTAGACCTCAGATGCCAAGGAATGCTGACCTATCGTTTGCCAGTGCCACGGCAGGAAACTACTTAAACACAATAACCTCCACTTTTGACTTCTTTGGGGGAACGGGCCAGGACTGTACCAAAGGGGTTGCGTCAATATCTTGCAGTGAACCCTCCAGCCCTATACCCTTGCTAACCACGGTCCGGAATTCCTGGGGAGCAAAAGATTTTCTCAAGCTTCTACGTACCGATTCCAGCAAAAACATTGCCTGTCCAGAAGGCCTCTCTGCTATATCCGACCAACAATCAGTGTTTTTGTCCTATACTCTCGGACTATTACTAGGGACCGGGCACCTGGCTGGTGTCCTTTGGACTTCCCTGTTCGGGAATCACCTACTTTTCCACAGCTCTGGATTTTCAAGACATTTTGTGTTGCTTTCCATATACCAAGAATTGCAGTGCTACTGCTCTCTGATCTAAAGATGGTGCTTGCCAATGATTTGTGGGATTATGGATCTACTCCTCGCCAAGACAGTTCAGGAACAATGATATGTCTCCCAGATCTATGAGTGGTCCTGTTCGCCCAGAGTTCTCACCTGAAAGGGTCGGGGGTACTGTAAGGAATCCGTTTCTGGGTTTGGTGGAAACCCTTTCTTTACAGAACTGTGCTGTTTCCAGATAACCTCCCCTCACAATTACTGCCGCCCTGCCTCGGTGCTCTCAATGGAGGAATGCCCTCACACATCTCTCCTGGGATTAGCCCGCTGGCCTTCTTATACTGTGCTCTCACACTGCCTCAGTGCCGAGCATAGTCCTTTCACTTAGGATGTTACTGTGTTTGCCACAAGCTACCTGTTTGGCCGCCCTGTTCCTGTATTCTTGTTCCTGATCCCTGTTCCTGTGACCTGCTGCCTTTTCCCAAAGCAGAGGTCTGCCTACTGAGTCCAAGGTCTGCTGCTCTCGCCTCGCAGAGGCCTGTTTTGGACTTCCGTGCTGAAGCGTTGGTTCGCCAACGCTGCCCGGAGGTGTGCCTGTTCCGGCCTCCTTCTCCCTTTGCTGCGACCGGTACCATGGGCCATTCCCACTCCTCGCACAGAGGCCACTCCCGCACTGCTGCTGCTCCTACGCTAAAGTGGAGCGCACCTGATTTCCTGTTGCCGAACCCCTGCTTGGATAACAATTTTTCTACTGTCTCCAACCAAGACCCATGCGTGTCAAAGGATTACCCTGGCCTCTCCAGCCCTGAACCTGCTATGAACGACTACGAACTGCGCAATCCAGAACAGGCTTTGTGGCCTAAGGTCGGTGTATTCACATCCCCACCTCAGCACCGCGGTCCGGTCTTGGTTTGTGGCGAGCACAAGCGTGACAATAGGAGCATAGTTTGAGGTCACAGACCGGGGTCAGCATCAGGAAGAGCGTCAGCGTAGGGTTTCAGCATAGGCACTGCAGTGCAAATGGAGGTCTCCGGGACAGGAATCCTGCAGTGCAGGGGGTCCAGCAGGTGGTCCAGCACAGGAGGTCCTCAGAAACAGGAAGGGCTTTGGCAAGGGTGCTTCAGCATAGATGCTGCAGCGTAAACAAGGCAAAGACTTAAGAGAACAAGGAAGCTTCAGCACAGGGGATTCGGCACAGGAATGGACTCTGGACAAAGGAGGCTCCAGGATACAGGAAGCTTAAGCACAGGAAGGCAAAGAAGAGACAAGCAAAGGAGCTTGTGGTCAGCACAGTAACACCAAGAAAGGATTATGCTCAGCCACTTCCTGGGTAAAGGGCTGACCCTAAATAGCATAGACAGCCAATAGGGACAGAGCTGCAAAGCAGGCAGCAAGAAGCAGACTGCAGTGTGAGTCCAGACCCAGGTGATTCCAATTGCCAAGTATAGGGAGGCCTTTGTCTGGAAGCTCTTAATGCTTGTAAGGGTGAATTGCAGCCAAAGCCAGGACCAGAACCCTAACATAGACATTCACTTTAATTTAAGATGTTACAGAGACAGAAGAACAGCAAATTGAGAACATGAAGACATAATGCCATTTGAACTGCAACACCACATATGTGGATTATATTATCAAATGCTCTTGTAATAAGAAATATGTTAGCCTGACAAAGAGACTATGACAGTAGGGGTAAATGTGGCTGCTCTTTAATAAAGGTCAAACACACCATTATCCCTACCTGTCAATAATATGCTATATTTATTCATGTATGAATACAGTAGGGCCCCACTTTCCAGTGTTCCGCTGATACTGTGGTACAGAGAAGGGGGCCGCCATGTCTGCGCATGCACAGAATGGGGGCTGCTGAGGTCACGCATGCGCAGAAGGTGGATGTGCAGGTCTGCATATGCACAGAAAATATCCGGTTAGGGTCCGTAGAGCAGAACTTGCCGTATTAGCTGGGCCCGCCTGTAGTCACATATCTGTATACTGTGGCTACATTGTAATGATGTTATATGTTGTAGCCTGGATTCAGCACTTTTGGAACCAGGAGTTAACCGATGTTAAATATGTTAAATGTGCGGATAATTGGTATATCAGTATCCAATCTAAACACAAGAGATCTTGGGCAAGATAAGGCGAGTGGCCTGAAATATTATCGAGCGTGGCAGGGCTCTGGACTCAGGTGTGGGAAAAGTGGCTCCCCGCAGGGGTACCAGTGTTTGGTCCAGACACTGAGTTGCCTAAACCTTCAGGGGCTTTTGAGCGGACATAGGGAACCGTTGCCGGGAATGTGCCCTGTTGTTGTGATTCCCATTGGTCCATTCAAATGCCCCGCTAAACTTAAGCATGCCCCTGTGGGCTGTACTGGAAGTCTTGTAACCCGCCGTCACTAAGGATTGGTCCGATGCAGGCGAGCCTTCACTCACTGATTGGACCCTGAAGACTATCCGCCCTGGGATTAGCCGGCCCTCTTCTTCCTCCATGGTGGTGAATGGTGACTGAGGGATATACAAGTGGGAACCCGGCTTTGGCCCCAGAGTTATCAGAAAGCCAAAGTGGACACATTACATATTCAAAGTCATTAATGGGTGATCCGGAGGGAAGCAATGGAAGAAACTTTGAAAATGCTGGCTCATGGAGAGCAAACCAGTGCTGCCCATACTACCAAGGACAGTGGCACAAATTTGGGAATGTGGATGAGGGTAAATATTCAAGACAGATGTCCCCACACGTAGGACTTTAGGTTGTTTGTTGTTCCCCGCGTTGGGTGAGTTTGTGTATATGTTTTATGTACTAGAACAGGTCTGCACAACTCCAGTCGTCGAGGGCCACAAACAGGCCAGATTTTCAGGATATCCCTACTTCAGCACAACTGGCTCAATTAGTGTCTCAGTCATACTGAGCCACTAATTGAGCCAGCTGTGCTGAAGTAGTGATATCCTGAAAACCTGGCCTGTTTGCGGCCCTCGAGGACTGGAGTTGTGCAGGCCTGTACTAGAGGTTTGTGAAATGTTCTAATGCATTCCCTTTTGTTCAACTCTGCAGTTCTGTCTAGTGTACGGATCCCCCTGTGTAATTGTCATGGTCTCCCGTGACAAAGTGTTTCAAGCACAGGCCAAAGGTGCAGGCTTAAGCACAATGGGAAATTCAAAATGACCACCAGGAATCATGCCGACAGGGCCAATACCCAGCAACGGCTCCCAGGGCCGGCCTGATACCTACCACAGAGAAAGACTACTAAGAGTCTGGGATGAACAAAGGCTCCGCTCCTCGAGCCATCGTTCCCTAAACCAGAGTACACACCCCTCCTGACTAACAATGTCTTAAGCACTTCACCCACACCCATTTGGATAACAAACCCAGATTTCTGTGTGTGCATGCTGGTAAAGGCACGTCCATAGAGGAGTTACTAGCCCTGCACACAACTCGGGGGCGGGGGGGGAGGGATCTGCCTGAAAATCGGAGTATTTGAATGTTCCTCCAGACATAACGGCACCAAGCCCAGCGGGGGATATTCTGCTATCCGGGGAATCCATTGCCGAGCTCCCGCCTGTAGCCGCTGCTACCATTGACCAGTTTGTATTTCCCTCCAAGCCCTTTAAGTCGCGTTTGCACAAACTCCATCCCTGATTGACCAATGCAGGCATGATTGGTTCCAGTGCAGCATCCGTGCTGTGATGGTAGGGGTAGCCACCCTCACATAATAAAGGTGAAGCCCGTCTGGCTGCCACAAAGCCGTGTGTAATGGTCACCTCTGTAAGGCTCATTTTGCCTGGAATGTAAAGTATTGTGTGTAACCTATTCCAGATGAGAGCTATATCACTGTGTGATATTTGGAAGGGGGGAAACTGTGTCTTGGGGAACAGGGATTGTTCCCATACAGTTAGTAAGGCAACCAGCACTGTCCTTTTGTGTTAGCATTTCTCTGCATGCAGACACAGTAATTCACTTAGCTAAGATGCATGCAGAGAAATGCCGGTTTGTGTCAGAGATCGGGAGCGGCTTAGTACCTTGACTATGGTGAGTGGGGAAGGGTTGTGATTCAGGTACGGAGAACTGGTTTGCGGCAGTGCAGACCCTTTGTTTACCCAAGACGCTAAGGCACCTACCCAGCGGGATGTATGGGGCTGGCCAGGGAGCCATTGCCGGGTCTGAGCCCCATAGCACGATTTCCAATGGTCAGTTTGAATTTCTCGCTCGCCAGACGCTCACTCCACGATGGGCGCCCTAAAGTCCTTAAGCCGGTCCCTTATATGATTGGTGCAGCCTGGCGAGCTCTTGTCCTTTGATTGGCTGCACCGTCACAATATGCCCTTTGATTGGCCGGTGGCCCCTGCTCCATGGAAACAATAGGCAACCGAGGGCTATGTAAGGGGAGCAGCCAATCAGAGTACCAGACAAGTTTTGGAGCTGATCTGAGACGCGACTGGCTGGTTTTTTGAAAGTGCTATTGGACAAATAGCACAGAGAAGCAGGAGGAGGAGCTAAAGCAGGCCCCTGCACATAGTTCAGTCTATATTCTCCTCCAGGCCCAGTTGGTGAGTGTACATGGTGTGTTTTGTATGTTTGCAAGATATACATTTTTGTTTATTCAACTATTGTGTCCTGCATTGAAAGTTCTGGTCTCCCGTTACAGTTGTAATTTACCCTATAACAAATTTCATATGGCCGGGGTGTATCTATGTTAGTGGAACCTGATCAGAGTGCCAGGTCTGTCTGATCCTAGCGTGGAGGTGAACTAAGTGGTGTGCTCCGAGGCTGTGCTGGAGACACCTGAAACCGAACTGGGAGTCTAACCGAGTGGGACATTATAAGTGCTTCTGTGCCGAGTTGCCGGAGAAGCAGAGAGCAGGATTTTAAAGTGGAGAATTTGAAAGTTCTCTGCCACATATTGCACCAGAGAGGTCTGGAAGGTCCCTATCCCCTTACATAGATTACCTTGTGACCAATCACAGTGCAGATGTTGCACAGCAACCACCACTCCTAGCCCTGCGCTCTGGGCAGTGTGAATAGCCATAATCAGTGGTCATCAAATCACCCAAAAATCTACTTGCCGGACCAAAAAAATGTACTCGCCACCTAGCCCTGCCCTAGTCTCGCCCCACCACTAGTCCCACCCCCAGGCCCGCTTTAAAAAATGTTTTGAATAAATTCGTAGTAAGAACAACATTCGTTGTTGACATAAGTTTATTTACTGTATTACATTATACTACAATTAGTCCTTGTTAAGTGTATGTGTGTATATGTGTGTGTATGTGTGTGTATATCTGTATCTGTGTGTGTATGTATATGTCAGATTTAGAAAAAAAAGCCAGGTGTGAATGACTAGTTTCCTGCACCCTTTAAGCAGTGTCTGGACGTCCCCGCTTCACAATATCTAAAGCAGCAATCTCACCTGGAATCTTACCTGATCCGCAGTCTTTCAATGTCCAGGTACCCTCATTCCCGCAATGTTATATGTTGGAGGGGAGGTGTTCCCTACCTGTCTTCTGGGTTAGGAGGGATTCCGATGTCTCCCGTGTGAAGCTTGAGTCAGATCTGGAAGACAGAAGTATAGGAGAGTGAGAGAGACAGAGAGACAGAGGGGGCAGAGGGAGAGACAGAGGGGGCAGAGAGAGAGTGAGACAGAGGGGGCAGAGAGAGAGAGATAGAGAAAGAGAGAGAGAGGGCGAGAGAGAGAGGGCGAGAGAGAGAGGGCGAGAGAGAGGGGGCGAGAGAGAGGGGGCGAGAGAGAGGGGGCGAGAGAGGGGGCGAGAGAGGGGGCGAGAGAGGGGGAGAGAGAGGGGGAGAGAGAGGGGGGCGGGCGAGAGAGAGAGAGAGGGGGGCGAGAGAGAGAGAGAGGGGGGGGCGAGAGAGAGACAGGGAGAGAGAGAGAGAGAGAGAGGGGCCAAGAGAGAGACAGAGGGGGAGAGGGGGAGAAGAAGAGAGGGGGAGAGGGGGGGCAGAGAAAGAGAGAGAGGGGGCGGCAGAGAAAGAGAGAGAGGGGGCGGCAGAGAGAAGAGACAGAGGGGGCGACAGAGAGAAGAGACAGAGAGGGCGGCAGAGAGAAGAGACAGAGGGGGCGGGAGAGAGAAAGAGAGAGACAGAGACACAGAGAGAGAGAGAGAGAGAGAGAGAGAGAGAGAGAGAGAGAGAGAGAGAGAGAGAGAGAAACAGACAGACAGAGACAGAGAGAGAGGTAGAGAGAGAGAGAGAGAAAAAGAGAGAGAGAGAGAGAGAGAGAGAGAGAGAGAGAGAGAGAGAGAGAGAGAGAGAGAGAGAGAGAGAGAGAGAGAGAGAGAGAGAGAGAGAGAGAGAGAGAGAGAGAGAGAGAGAGGGAGAGAGGGAGAGAGGGAGAGAGGGAGAGAGGGAGAGAGGGAGAGAGGGAGAGAGGGAGAGAGAGGGAGAGAGGGAGAGAAAGAGGTAGAGGTGGAGGTCGAGGTAGAGAGAGGTTGAGGTAGAGAGAGAGGTCGAGGTAGAGAGAGAGGTCGTGGTAGAGAGAGGTCGAGGTAGAGAGGTCGAGGTAGAGAGAGGTCGAGGTAGAGAGAGGTCGAGGTAGAGGGGGGCAGGGTGCGGCAGAGGGGGGCAGGGTGCGGCAGAGGGGGGCAGGGTGAGGGGGCAGGGGGGCAGAGAGAGAGAAAAAGAGAGAGAGAGAGAGAAAAAGAGAGACAGAGAAAAAGAGAGAGAAAAAGAGAGACAGAGAAAAAGAGAGAGAGAGAGAGACAGAGAAAAAGAGAGGTAGAGGTAGAGGTAGGTAGAGGTAGAGAGAGAGGTAGAGAGAGAGGTAGAGGTCGAGGTAGAGAGAGAGGTCGAGGTAGAGAGAGAGGTCGAGTTAGAGAGAGAGGTCGAGGTAGAGAGAGAGGTCGAGGTAGAGAGAGAGGTCGAGGTAGAGAGAGAGGTCGAGGTAGAGAGAGAGGTCGAGGTAGAGAGAGAGGTCGAGGTAGAGAGAGGTCGAGGTCGAGGTAGAGAAAGGTCGAGGTAGAGGGGGGCAGGGTGCGGCAGAGGGGGGCAGGGTGCGGCAGAGGGGGGCAGGGTGCGGCAGAGGGGGGCAGGGTGCGGCAGAGGGGGGCAGGGTGCGGCAGAGGGGGGCAGGGTGCGGCAGAGGGGGGCAGGGTGCGGCAGGGAGCAGAACAAACAGTATAAACCTGGCAGTAAGAAATCTCAGCAAAATATTCCATCTAATAACAAAAATATCAAACCTGAAAAAAAAACTTTCCCTAACAGACAAACGACAAAATCAAAGAAAAATGGTTCGATAAGGAATGCAACACCCTTAGAAAAAGCCTGCAAACAATATCAAACCAAAAACACAGAGACCCAAACAATACAGAACTACGAATGAGGTACCACCAACACCTGAAGCACTACAGGCGCTCCCTAAGGAAGAAAAAACACAACCACATTGCCAAACAATTAGAAAGAATTGAAGAAGCATTAGATGAAAATACTTTCTGGCAAACCTGTGTAGCCGTGACCCTTGATTCACCCCGAGTAATGAGAGGTTGCGCTTGCAAGGAGTACTTGCAGAAGCCCGCGAAGGAGGAGGATACATATTGGCGGGAAAGGAGCAGTCCCTTGACCCAGCAGCCCCCACGGGGAGGGACAGGTGAGCGCGTTTAGCCTATGGGCGGAGGAGTTGCCAGAGATATAGTCAGTGGTTGCGCGCACGTGGAGTTAGAGCATCGTGGAGAGACGAGGAGACGGAGACACTGCGCTGGGAGGTTGTACCCCCCCCCAGGCGCAGTCAAGATGCCCCGGCCCAGTTAGCCCTGAGTCACCGTAGAGACAAGCGGAGCTAGGGACACCCTTAGTAAGGGATTTACCCCCCCTAAAACTACTGCTGTGTTCGGGACTATCCTGTCGGGGAGAAGCGCCCCATATCGCAGCGTGGAATCCCCAGAGACTCTTTTTGAAGAACCGTAGCAGTTCCGAGCACCGGAGTGCTCGGCAGGTATTTCATCAAGTGCACCAACTCTACCCTTTCAATCACCTAAGACCTAGTGGCTGCGCAGTCACCCATACACATACACACGGCCGTTGGAAGCGAGAGAACTGATTAACGTATTTGGACACGGGGTGGGAACACCCGGTGGTGGGATTGGGGGAAAGTTATTGTTGGCGTCCGCCGAGGCGCAAGTTATTGTTGGCGTCCGCCGAGGCGCATAATTGTGGACGTCCTCCGTGGTGTGTTAAATGTTGTGTACCAGCGGATTGGAATGTCATGGCATGCAATGTATCGTAAGGTTGATTTATCAGTAAACAAGATTGGTTTTATAACATGGTCGTGTCAGAGAAATTCTTGTATAGAGGTCCTGCGAAGACTAACTCCCCCTTTGGCGGGATCTGTCACAGGTGGAGGCGCTGCACTGAACATACATACATATTGTATGCACCCCGGGCTCTCCGTGGCAGAGACTCAGGCCCTGTGAGTCAGCAGGTAACACAGCACAGAGTAACAGCTTGCCAAGCGATAGGAAGCAGGGTTACACCTGGAAACATCTGGATACAAAGCAGAATAACAGACACCTGGCCATTCAGAATGGCAACATCTGGAAAAACTACTTCAAGAACCTTTACCAAGAAATCCCAGAAGAAAACCTGACACAAGAACAAAAACAAATCCTCACCAAACAAACATCACTGGAGAACACTATAAAAGATAACCAAAACCCTCTGGACATAGCAATCACAATCCAGGAAATAAAAGAAAAAAGAAAACTAAAAAAAACCAAGAAAGCCAGCGGACCAGATGGCATTCTACAAGAGATGCTGAAGTATAGCAATTCATCTATACAAGAAGCAATACTGAAAATGTTCAACCTGGTCCTCACTACTGGCTACTTCCCTGAACTATGGAACGAAGGACTGATAACCCCTATGCACAAGAAAGGAGACAGGATGGACCCATCCAATAACAGAGGAATCTGTGTCAGCAGCACCCTGGGGAAACTGTTCAACAGCATCTTGAACAGCAGAATCCTCACCTTCCTGACAGAGCAGTGTACTGAGTAAGAGCCAGACAGGCGTCCTGCCAAACCACCGCACCACGGATCACATCTATACCCTACACAGCCTGATTAATAAGCACGTCCACAACACCAACAAGGGCAAAATCTTTGCTTGCTTTGTGGACTTCAAAAAAGCCTTTGACTCCATCTGGCAGCCAGGCCTATTGCTGAAAATACTAGAGAGCGGAATAGGGGGGAGAACATACGACACAATCAAAAGTATGTACTCTGAAAACAAAGGCTGCGTGAAAGTTAATAACTAAAGGACAGACTTCTTCCATCAAGGCCGTGGAGTTAGACAGGGCTGCAGTCTGAGTCCCACACTTTTTAACATTTACATCAATGAGCTCACAGCAGCCCTAGTATCCTCCTCAGCACCTGGGCTCAACTTGGCTGGAACTGAGGTTAAGTCTCTACTATACACAGACGACCTGCTCCTGCTGTCTCCAACAGAACAAGGCCTCCAACAGAAACTGGCAATACTAGAAAAATTCAGCCAGACCTGGGCACTCTGTGTGAACCTAGAAAAAAACAGAATAATGGTATTCCAGAAAAAATATAAAAAACATCCAACCATATCGCAATTCACACTGGACGACAATGCACTGGAACAGACAGCGAGTTACACATACCTAGGTCTAACAATCAGCTCATCAGGGAAATTCAGCCTGGCCATAAATACACTGAAGGAGAAGGCCCGCAGGACATGCTACACAATAGGGAAACAGATGTACCACCTCAAACCACCAATACGAATCTGGATGAAAATATTCAACAGCATCATCACACCCATCCTTCTGTATGGCAGCGAGGTGTGCGGCCCTGTAACATTCCCAGTTTACACAAAATGGGATACCAGCCCGACAGAAATACTGCATCTGGAATTCTGCAAACACCTTCTCCAAGTACACAGGAGTACATCAAACAATGCATGCCGGGCTGAGCTGGGCCGCTTTCCTCTACTGCTCACTGGACAGAAGAGAGCACTGACATGCTGGGCCCACCTAAACACCAGCCATCCACAGTCTTACTGCTACAGAGCAATGAGAAGCCAGGACCTCCTCACTAAACCCTGTGCCATCAAATAACTTGTCCTCTCACTCCAAGGACAAAACCCCAAACAGATCAACAACCTGCCAAAAAAATAAATCAACTCAATCGCCAACGAAATGAAGAAGCGGTATGTGACTAGGTGGGACAATGAAATCCAGCGCTCAAAGAAGCTGGGAACCTACCACAGCCTACAGAGAGAATACACTCTGGCACCCTACCTACTGAAGGTAAAAGACCCAAAACAGAGACAGACCCTGAGCCAGTACAGAATAAGTGCCCACAGCCTAGAAATAGAAACAGGCAGACACAGACACAACTGGAAGCCCCGGGAGATGAGACTGTGCCAAAGATGTGAGCTAGGAGAGGTAGAAGATGAAACACACTTCCTGTTGCGTTGCACACAATACTCTGAAATGAGGAGTGCCCACCTAGAGAAACTCACTGCACTTATCCAGAACTTTAATAATATAGAGGAGAGCCAAAAAATAGCGATCCTCCTGGGAGAAGATGAAACCACAGCAGAACAGGCTGCACACTATGTCAGCAGCTGCCACAGGCTGAGAGACGTCCACTAACCCCCACACCCCTGTGTGAAACTGTTACCCATATACCGTGCAACCATTATACCCTACCCCCTAGTATTCATGTAATCATTGTCCCCCACCCCCTATTATAAACGCGAGACAGAGGACGAGACAGAGGGCGAGACAGAGGGCGAGACAGAGGGCGAGACAGAGGGCGAGACAGAGGGCGAGACAGAGGGCGAGACTTCAACTTACACACACACACACACACTCTCCCACACACACACTCCCCCACTTACACACACTCCACTCTGGTATGCTGCATCTCCCTCTCCCTACTCACACACAACCACACTCTCTCTCTGCCACTTACACACACAGACACCAAACCCCTCCCCTACACGAGAGCGAGTGTCCGCCCTCTCAAATTCCTCTCTCTCCCTCTTATCAGCGGTGCCAACAGGAGATGAAATACAGCAGTGACCGGGTGGATGCTCTTATGTCTGAAGCCGGCTCACTGGAGTGGTATGCTGCATCTCCCTCTCTCCCCCCCCCTCTCTTACCTGCCATGAGAGTGAGGAAATCCAGCCTGGGGGGCTCCCACCGTCCGCCTCGCCCGCGATACACACGGAAACAGCAGAAACACGAGCAGCACTTCCTCCAGCCACACAGCGCCGCTCCGCAGACACATCCAGCTAAAGCCACAATCTCCAGGCCTCTCTCCGCCTCTGGTCCCGGCAGTTGCTAGGAGATCCTTAGTGGGGGAGGGCGTGCCTGTATGCGCCTGCGTTGGTGTGTGGCGTAGCGTCACTGAAGTGCCTCCAAGGGATGTCTTCGGCTGGGCTATCCTTACGGTGTCCCGCGTTGCTACGTGACCCGCTTGATCGTGTCCCGGCATCCTGAAATGAGCCACGGCACAGCAACGGCACTCTACAGGGGGTTAAATGCACTCCTCCGGGCGATCAGGGGTTGCATTTGTCGAACACTGGCCATAATCATGTGTGTGCATGGTCCATCTCAGCCTCAAACACTCTCCGGATTGGACAGCTGATTAAAGAGACAATGCTGAATGGCCTAGCCGCCCCCTCTCCATGGTTTTGTATGAGAACCAAACATATATAAGCCCAGCAAGACTTCCAGAGATTCAGAGAAACTCTGTGTCCGGTGGAACCATTTGTTGACTGTTTTGAAGCAACATGCTCCAGCTGCTGGAGGTCCTCACCCAAACCTTTCTTAGTTCCAGAGGCCTCACAGTCTGCAAGAACTTAACCACAGGATAAGCAAGCTTAAGCGACATCATGAACTCTAGTAAGAGTTTATGTTCTATGTTTTCCCCTTTTAATTTCTATTGGGCTAGGCCTGTACTATTACCTGTTCCTAATAACTCGTCCCCCTAGGATCCCTAGAAATGGTGTGATCTGCATACGTGTCATGACAATGCATATGCAGAAAACACGTCCCCATCAAGCTCTTGCAATATCCACAAATGGGTGTGTTGTCTCAGACAGAGGTAAATAAGGTTTATATGCAATGCAGCAAGTAAAGTGTGGCATAGATTTCCATATCCCAGTGATCAGCCAACTACGTTACAGATGCACATCATACACAGATACAGTTGTATTGAGGCATACACACAGACACCATGCAATGCCGATTTGGCAACCAATTGTTTCCTGGCTGGCGAGAGCTGCTGACCCCTATTTGTAGTAGCACTGGTACTGCTTGTTGACTTCCACAATGGAGGTTGAGTATTGCCGGTAGACCGTGTAATCTTCAGCAGCACACCTTCAATTATAAATGCCATTTACAATGAATGTGTTGTATTACATACAAGCTTCATTACCCTGTCAGAGAGACAACAATACGTCCAAGGGGTATGGACATTCCAAGAGCTTGATCACAACTGTTATAATGCAGACAAATACTTTTTGAACTCAGAACAGCTCAAGATACTTCAACAAGTGGGGCGGATTACTTGGCACCGAAAGTCCCCTATTGCCTATTATGGAGACTGAACCAAAACAACATTGTAATTGTGCATTAGGTGAGACATATATTTGTTTGTTGAAGGGCATTCAGGGAGACATACTTCCAATTATACCACTATCCTACTTATTATTGTAGTTTCTATGCACCTCCTATAGTTTTTTTTTTAGATTTCTGAGGCATGAAGAAGTGTGGTAACTTTGCAACATAATCCTACATTTCCTATAAGGATATGTAATGATAGCTCAAACTTTTCATAACTGTGCATTGTACCATAATTTACCACATCATTGTTTTAGCATAGCACAATTATCACCACTGTATATTCCTCTCCCCTGTGCCTTATTCTGTCTGGTGTAATTGCTAATTTCCGATTATAAGACAATGATTAAAAGATGGGCCAATGGGGATCATATTAATAAAGGTTAACCCATTGTCCCTACCTATCTTAAGGGATCCTCAGGGGGTTAACCCAGTATCCCAGAGAATAATGTGATTGGGTTTATGTACCTCCCTGATTAGAATGAGTATGTTTTGCTGCTGCCCATGTGTGCAGGGCTGGTAATCACTCAGCGAGCCTGCACACACAGAGATAGGGTCCTGCTATCAGGAATGTGGGTGCGGAAGTGCCCCAGGAATTGTTAGGAGTGGGGAGGAGTGCTGACTCAGGTCTGGGGAACAATGTCTCACCGAGTGGCGCTATTGTTCAGTCCAGATTCTGAGGCGCCTATCTCTGAGGGATATATTGGGTTGTCTTGGGGAACCGTTGCTGGGTATAAGCCCCGTAGGTACAATTTCTATTTGTCAGTTTGAATTTCCCACACCTCTTCAAACCCACCTCTGTGGGGTGTCTTAGGGGCACAGTCACCTGCTGTGTCCTGGATTGGCCGATCAGACGAGCCTCTGCTCGGTGATTAGTCAGCACCCCGTCTTCCATGCTTTGCTATTAAGACAGGTAACCTATGTAAAGACAGAAAGTTACTCCCTGCACTTCAATCATTGGGTAGCAATAAATGGGGAAATAAATATACATAGTGAATACTAAATCTATAAGAAAAAGGAGACTATTGGTTACATCCTTTGATCAAATAATGCCAAGCTTGGTAACCAACGTCAAGGTAAGTCTCAATAGCAGGTTCCTATGCTAAATGAATGGAAACAAAAGAACACACACTAAGAGAATGGGCAGCAGTGAAGAGCAGAGACTGTCTCTGCTCTTATGCTAAATGCATATACATGTTCTGTGAAATATACCCTGTAAAGAGCTGCCAATTTCTCATTACTATGCCATCCGAGGTTTGTGCCGGAGATAAACCAAAGTGAGGCGTGTAAGTGGAGGCGAGCAGGCGATTTGAACTTGCTATAGTGCAAATATCATCACTGGATTACTGCGCTACCCACAGCGGACGGAGCGTGGAAGCCTCCCGGGTTAGCCTTGGAAGCGGCGCCTGGCACCTAGTTGATAAAGTATTCCCTGTTTGGGTGAGTTTGTGCCCAAACTGTGGGTAGCGCCGTCTGTCGACCTCATTCAAAATGTGTGTGTGTGTGTGTGTGTGTGTGTGTGTGTGTGTGTGTGTGTGTGTGTGTGTGTGTGTGTGTTCCCGATGTTAAGTGTCCTTGTCTCCTGTGACTGATATCACAACCTGCAAATAATATCCACCTCCCCAGGACCAGCTGTGAGATGAGGGCCGGATCTTTTCCTGGGAGTGCGTCTGTTTCTCTCCTGGGCTTTGCATGTACAGTAGACCGTTGGCATCTCGTTTCTCAAGGTTACGTTTCCTAGACAATGGAAAATTAAATAGAAACGTGTTATTGGGAGTTTTTAAAACCACTATTTTGGGGTGGGGAGGGGGAGATATTTTGCACACCCACAGGTTCCTAGTTTATGGTTGTGCTACTCCCCAAATGTTGCTGTGATTAAGGAAAAACAGCTCCTATAAAAATAAGAGTTTTCTAAGAGGTTTCAAATACGATGTTATGTCAATGTTTCTCCATAAGAGAAAACACTGAGGAATTCAAAATAAAATGTAATATATAAATAAATATAAATAAAAAGGCAAAACCTACATCTCAGATAACAGATTTGTATAATGAGTCCATTCACTTCTCCATCTCACCATTATGTGTCTGTAGTGACGATGATGGGATAAGCTGCCTAACCAGGATCACCTTACAGTGGGGGATTTGTGGAGACTAATTAGCAGAGAAATCATTATCCTCCTGACAATGATGGATGACCTTAAACTATGAGGTCACATAAGAAAGCTATCACAGAGCCCTTACCCCACCTCCTCCCACCCCCTCCGCACAGCACTAGGTACATGGCCGCCGCTGCTTCTCCTCTTGCTCCTCCGTCTTATTACATGAACCACATTCACCCACCGTGCAGCCTCCGAACTAAAGCCCGGTGCGCGGGGGATCACGGGAGATGTAGTTCCGGGGAAGTGAAGCTGGGAGTCAGGGACATGCATAGTAATGTATTGCAATGGAGACCTTACTGCGCATGCCCATTAACAAGAGTCTCGGTCACCATAGAGATGATAGACGATGCACTCGGCAGCCATGATTACTTTGGGCAGATCCCATTGAGTGTAATGATAACTAAGGGCAGAGGAACGAGGCAACCAAACTGTGCAAAACAATGTGACTGGAATAACATGGGATCTTTGAATGAATATTACGGAGCTTGGATTTAGAATAGAGACAGTAATTGAATAGATGTAAAAGTTT